>NC_092808.1:100734325-101009325 GCF_040954645.1 Diabrotica undecimpunctata
TCAGCCATGCCCCGAAATAAGCCTAAGTATTAAAAAAAAACATAAAAAAATGGAAGGCTGAAGACATGCACAAAGCCATGGAGATTATCAGCAAGAAAGTAATCGGTTTGAAAAATGCTAGTAAAAGTTTGAACTTTTTAAGATCGTCTTTACAAAGATTGTTAAAAATTCAAAAGACTTGATTCAGTAACTTTTAGCAATGAAAGCTGCATATTATGATCTAACACTAAAAGACATTTGCAAAATAGCAAATATATTAGCTACGAAAACTGGATTACCTTATCAATTTAAAAATAACATTGCAGGAAGAAGCTAGCTGGGCGCTTTGTTAAGACGGAATAATACTTCTTTACTAATCACTTCGAAGACCCACTGGAACTTTCATTTCTGGAGCTCTAGGCGTCAACAAAAAATACACATATTTTGATAACTTGGAAACCGAATACAAGAAACATAGTTTTTTTTCGAATAGAATTTCCAATGTGTGGTTTCCTTGTCACCTTAGTTGTAGCAATGAGTGCTGCTGGTAAATTCATTCCCCTATGTGAATTTTTCCCCGAAAAAATCGAAATGACTAGTTACTGTGTGATGCCCTACCTGGGTCAATATATGCAGTTAACCCAAGTCGTTTAGATAAATAAACTTTGCTTACAGAATAGATGAAACATTTTATAAATTTTGTGTAACCAACACAAGAGTCTACTGTTCTTCTAATACCTGATAGCCATTATAGCCACACGCGTAATTTGGAAGTGATTAATTTGGCTAGAGAAAACTTTGTTTCTATAATTTTCCCAACTCCTCATGCCACATATAAGCTTTAACCTCTTGATAAAATCTAGATATGCAGCTTCAAGGCGTACGATAGCAAGAATATAAGAAATTGGATTCGGGTCATAAATGGATCAGAGTAACGGAAATCTACCCCTTTGATGCTAAAATTTTTTCGAACAGACTTTATAGCCAAAAAATATGTAATATGACATCGCTGTAAGTCGTTGTACCCCAAATTGAAACGTACGCCCCGATACGAAAACGAACAGATATTTCCCAAAACAAGCAGCTTCTGCTTCTCTACAAGAGAAGTTGATGGAACCACAACCTACCCGTTCCAAATTCATTGACCAAAAGTTCATAGAACCATCAGCGTCATAATACAGGGAGCCTTCTCCCTAAAGATTTGTGTCATATTTTGCAATATCACCTATACCAATCTTAAAAAACATCCTCTCGTGGACGAAAAGATTCAAAATCACAAATAATTACTCCGCATTCACTACAAAACTGACTTACAGGATTCTCGCGATAAACGTTAAAAGAAAAGCATTTGAAAAAAAAAAATTCAGGAAATGAGGGTTCAATATTTCCGAAAAACCAAAGAAAAATCGAGAAGAAATCAATAACATCTGAAACCAGCAGTAAAGGCAGTTTCTCAGCATCTGAACAATTATTCTCAGCTGACGATGATGTTTACCTTGATAAAGTTGGACAAGAAACGCTTAACGACCAAGATACAGAGTGTATATTTTTTTTTGGTTAAATAAAACACGTGTGTGTAATTTTTCTTAATCGTTTATTTTTCCCTCCAGAACGAGTTTGGCAGTGGTTTTCGAGTCAGTAAAAATGGACAGCAGCTAGTCCTTAACTTTAAACCAATAAACAACAGAATATGTTATCTACGTCTTAAAGAAAAATTCTTCAATTGTAGCTGACTTAGTGTATAGGCATCAATGGAAGAAAAGGAAAACAATGAAAAAGATTAATTCTACGACACTTTGGATAAATGATAGATCGATATCCACGTCATGACGTGAAAATAATTGGTGGAGACCATGCCAATGGAAAAATTGGCAAAGAGTAATTATAGGACGCGAGAGCTAGGAGCAGCCAACTATAGGACGCTAGAGCTTACATGAAGAGTCAAACGATAATATGTTGAGATGAATAAACTTTGCATGCACCACAAACATGATAGTAGTAGGAACAAAATTTTCCCATAAAACGATATACAAAGGAATATAGAGATCCCCTGACAACGAACCCGTAATACCTTTTTAACGAGTTCAACAAAGTTATCATAGCTTTCTGTGATTGGATAATTTTGACTACTGCGTTATCTAAATCTGTGGTGAAATTTTTCACTTTGATTTTTTAACATTAAAATCTTCTTTTAAAGGTAACTCTTTTTGGATTCTTGGATGTTGTGTCTTGGGAATTGGGGTTGCAACGGCTTTATTTGTCAATTACGATAGTTTTGCGCTGAAATATATTATTTGAATTGTAACCTTTTTTTCATTACCCCCTATTAACAAAATGGCAACTTTGGATCGCGGATTAGCTGCAGGTATTTTTGTTTGGCCAACTTCTCTATTATAATCCGACTCTTTATAACACCATCTAGAACTATGGCAGTTAAAAGCCACATATAGATTAAAATTGGTTGGTTCTTGTTCTACCAATTAACTCCATTTTAAATTAGTACAGGCGATTCGAAGTCTGCTATTGACCCAGCGTAATAAATAAGCTTTGTTTGGTCTGAGTGTGTTAATGCACAGATGTTTGGATGTAAACCAAGACCTCTACGTAGGTTCGATAAAGTCAGACACCAAAAGTTACAGTTGTTCAGAGCTGCAGCCAACAAAGTAAAGATTGCTGTGATGGTAGCCAACCTCCGATAGGAGAAGGTACTGCAAGAAGAAAAATAAATAAGTCCATAAGCAGCCCCCCAATGGGAGAGGCCATTTCTCCAGAGAATCCATTAGGTGACTAAAACTTTTCATAGGTTAGTGATTGGTAATAGTGAAACGGATAGTAATGAATCTAGTTTAATTGAAAAATTTTTAACGTTAAATCAGATAAGTACAATTTCACTTATATTTATGTGTACATACATAGAAAAAACAAGCAATGAAAATATAGTTCGTTTGAACACAGTTATGGTCGGACACATTGTCAGGCAGTGTTATAAATGTTTAAAATTTTGACATATTTAGTGCATCCATCGCAATAGTAAGAACCATGTATCCCTTTCCAAGAAATGTCCTAAATATGAACTACAAAAGAAAATAAAAACAAAATGATTGAGCAAAAAACTTAATTTGTCGAGACAAAAACTTACTGTGAATCACCCTTCTCGATAATAATTCACTCAGAATAGATATTCCGCATTAGCAAATATCTGAAATAGTTTTACTTTCCTTCAAATATTCGCAAAAAAGATTAATCACTTCTATTATTTCGCTACATAATATATAATATCTACCATCTATATAAAAGGCTATGATAACATGTCACACCGTTTGTTCAGTAAACTAACGACAACATCTAGGAAAGAAATATGAAATACTATACTTCAATCATATTTTGTTCTTGAAACGATACATTTAATCAATAATACTGTATTAATTACATATTAATATAATTAATAATTAATTTTACTAATATTTTTAAGGTAGAATTTAATACACAATAATTATATTAGTTTAGATATAAAATCCTAACGCCACCTGAACAAAGAAATCTGAATTAATTAATTTTTCGGACACTTGCTAAAAATATAGGTTACTGTAGTTATTGTAAGGTAAGATCAATGAGGTATAATGTATATTATATGTCACTGGGTAAGAGAAACATACACTTACTACAAAAATAAAATGACGTTTAAAAAACGTCAACGCTTTACCAAAATAAAACAAAATGAACACTCAATAAGATTAAATAAAATAAAAATAGGGTAAATAGAATTGAATACAAATTAAATCAAGTTAAACTGAATTATGTAGAATTAAATGATTTTTTGAGCGTTATGTGGTGGGGATAGATTAGTTCGTCGGTTCGTGACGTATGATACATCATCGGAAAAATGAAGCAGTAGCAATAATGTTGAGACAGAAAAACACACATTGCGGCATTGCTAAGAGGGCATTACATTATATCTCCCGTGTGTTTGATCCGATTGGAGCGTGCGATAAAAGAGAAGGATATCACGAACATATTAAGATAGAAAAAACAAGCAAAAGATTACCTAAAAGGCACTATACAGTGTCTTTATTATTAATGAACGTATAGCAACATACGAGACAGAAGGCTTCTGGCTGTATACAAAATAAAAAACTAATCGAATCCTAAGAACGCAAACAAAACAAGCAAGGCAAGTACTAAAAGGGCACTACACAGTATCTTAATTTTTAATGAATGTATAGCGACATAGGAGATATCATAGGACCCTATGGATAAAAATAGATTTACCTTAAACAAATTTTGATTTATTGACTTACAGAAGGCCTCAGGCTGAGTACAAAATAAACGACCTATCGAATCCTAACATGCGACACAGCAAATAAAAGGAGAAATATAACGAATATATTATTTAGATAGAAAAAACAAACAAAGAGATTACCAAAAGGGCCCTACACAACTACACATCGTCTTTGTTATAATTGAACGTTTAGCGACATACACATGATACTATGGATGATAATAGACATATATATATATATATATATATATATATATATATATATATATATATATATATATATATATAGTTAATATACCGAGTATACTAAAAAACCATGATGTCAGGTCAGAAGTGCACCAGAGATAATACTTTATATTTACTTGGATTATATGAAAAATGTTTATTATTTTAAAAATTTAATGACTGATTGTAGATGACAATTTATTGGATCCCCCGTCGCATGCGAAGGGCACATATTGTAGTCTCTCTATAATCTAATATATATTCTCTACTACCACACAAACAATAACTAGTAAAAACAAAAACATATCATCAACTAACACATCCCAACCCTTTTTAAGTCACTATACCATAGTGAATCTCTCGTACCCCACAACAGGTAAATAATGCACATATGTTTCCTTTTAATTTTGAGCCCCCCCAAACCCCTTTCCGCTAAATTATATATGCCAAATTGTCAAAACAAACTATACCAGAAGGTTCTGAAAACACTAATTTCCAATTATATTTTTAATTTAATCAGAGATATTCAAGCTGTAAATGATATAAAAACACGTAACTCAAGATAATAACTATCTACCATAAATTATTAAAAAAATTTCAACTGAACGTTCGGTCCGTTCTTTCGAATAAAAAGTCCATTTTTTAACAACTGAAAATATTAATATTGCATTATTAACTGAAGCTTGGTTCATGGGTTAAAGCAAATCAAAATTATATATTTAAAGGTTATAATGTAATTCGCAAAGACGCCTATGACGGGTACGCAAGTGTTGCAATTTTAATTAAAACAACTGTAGGTACCATTTTGTCAAATAAATATTAGAAACAATTTTAATGGCAAAATTTCAGTCTGCGGTGCTATCGTTAAATTAATTACAATAGAATTTGGTTTTCTATATATAATGCGCGTGGAATGTTTAAAAAAAACTTACAAATCAACTTTACATTGCATCCATCCAGACCAGCGCTACCCTTCCAAAGGTAGTAGGAAATTACTTTACCAAAACGGCTACAAAATCGTAGGTGTCTTATACATCAACTATTGCCACCGACAATACCAGAAGTTCAAAAAGACTACAACATAGTGCATCTGGATACGCTATCGTAGTTGGGAGTTGCTATACTTACATATGTACCGCCAAGAAAATCCTAAACAGCGAAAGACAAAAAAATTGAAAAATCTGTTGAAAGCCGGTGTGTGATGAATAGACTTCGGCAAATATGCAAATAAAAATGTAGAAAATATGCGCATAAATATGCACGTGTTTACCCGAAAATATGCAAATATTTTACAAAATATGCATACAAATAAATAAAAAAATCGTAAAACAGTAACAATTTTATTTAAAAAAAAAGTGTACATAACTAAATATTTCCTACTATTCATTAAGATTTACATTTATTTTAAGTAACTACATCATTTTTAAGTATGAATAAACTTATTTAGAATTATGGTAACAATAAATGACAAAGTGGTGTTCAAAATTTTCTAACAAAAACTTGTGGCTTCTGTCTGAGTACATATATTTATATATGGAAAAACTTCGTTCAACATCAACTGATGTAACGGGAGCATTTTTCAAACTAACCAAAACATTTGGTTCTAAATTAATTGTTTACGAAATATTTCCAGCTAGAACACTGACTACTTCAGAAAGAATATGGTAACCTTTATTTTTTTCCATAGGAGCTTCAAATTTTTTAAAAATATCTTTTCCAATATTACCTCTAACGTTCCAACAACATGACGCAAATTCTTTTATTAATGCTGTACTTTCGAACAATGACAGTTTTGGTGATTCTAACTGAGTAATGAACTTGAACAAAACTAAAATTTGATTTTATAAATGAAAGTTCTTGTTGAAGCAAGTTACTCTGAGAAGTTTGTTTAGAATCCAAAAGAGATTGGGAACTTTCATCTGTTAACGTATCAATTATGTTCTTTATTTTAACAAAATGATCTGCATAAAAACTAGCTGCTTCTAACCATGTTCCCCATCGCGTTAAAATAGGTTGTGGTGGAAGAGGAATGTTAGGTAGCATTTCTTTATAAAGTTGACTTCTTATAGGAGATTTAAGAAATACTTTTTTGACACTGGATATTATGGTATTTACAAGAGGAAACTTTTTTCGTATTTCCTCTGCAACTCTGTTTAATCCATGCGCTACACAAGTAACATGTATTAAATCTGGGAAAAATATTTTTAAATTTTGTCCCGCTTTCACCATATAAGGAGCAGCATCCGATAAAATAAGCAGTAATTTATTAGAACGAATAGTTGTCGGAAGAAAAAAAGTTGCTAATGTTTCTTGTATAAAACGCGAAATTGTTAAAGCATTTGTTTTCTCAAGTTGCTGGCATGAAATAAGATGAGATTTTGGTAAGGTATCTTCTTTAAGAACACCAATCAATAAATGAGCAATATACTTTCCTGAGGAATCAGTGGTTTCGTCTACAGATATGTAAAAATAATTATCTGCAATTTCTTCCTTAATATTAATTAACACCGACGAGTATAGCCCGTTCACATTATTTCTTCTTAGAGACCGATCACTTGGAACATTAAGTTTGCAATATTTTTTTAGAAACGAACTAAAATTTACATTTGCTAATTTTGAAAGCGGTATGTTTGCAGACACTAATGCGCGACACAAGTCTTCATTAAAAGTTTCTTGCTCATCTAATTTTTTTGAAGTAGATTGGAAACATTTAGCCATTGAAGTTTGATGTTTTCCTCCTATTTTTCCTTTTTTTGCAATGTGTGAAGCAGTCCTCACATGTTGGTCTATTTGAAATTTCTTCTCACATACTATCTATAAATAAAAATAAAAACCTTTATTTTAACCCAACCTTTAAAATATAAAAATATACAAGGTATTTTTGGTTAATCAAATAACTGGTTTGAAAAAAAAAACACTCGCTAAGTGTTTTAAATGCAGTATTAATCCACAAATTAGTTTTTGTTACTAACCATTAGTACATCATATAACTTATTTTAAAATTCAACAAAAGTTTTTTTTTTGTTAATTCAATTACAATAAAAATAATTGTGTATAGAATAGCTGACTTCATAAAAAAAAGTAAAGGTGAAAATTTTTTCTAAATACACACCATTGTATTGTACCATGGACAATTTTTTCTCACTAAAGGAAGCTATTTTTCATTTAAAAACAACCCACGAGTACTAAATTTCAAGTAAATACGTTTATTGGTTTTAAAGTTATTGTTGTTATTAACTAAAAGAATTTAATTTTTTTTAATTTTAACACCCTGTATCTCGAAAAGTAAATAAGTTTGACCCCTCATTAACTATATCGTTTTGTTCAATTTTTCGAGAAGTATCTACAGTCAAACGTTGTAAGTGTCATTTGGAAACACCCTGTATGTATGAAATATTAGATATTTAATAGAAAATATTAGATACTTACAATTTTGCCACAGACTGAACAGTAGATTTTTCCCATATCCATAGACAGCTCTTTATAAGGTTTAATCCAAGTTGAAGCACTGGTTGTTTTAGGCATTATAAAATTACAATCTTCCTTTTTGTTACGCACAACGAGTGTTTACGCTTTGAATATCAAAACAAAAATGATTTACAAATCTGAGCATCAAATTAGAAATGTTTAGGTACTTAATTCAATAAACTGGGAGATTTTGGAAAATCCCTAAATTAGGAACAAAACTATTAGCCGTTTACCTGCTGTTAAGATACAATAAATTGTAGATAGATTTGGGGATTAGATCATAAAATGCAAATGAGCGAACCCTTAGCGATTATCCAATAACTGAATGCCTCAGTGACCGAGACTTTCTAAGAATGTTGAGGGCTACTTAAATTGATCTTCTTTGAAATTGTAAATTTTTTGTACCTGTAGAGATTACGTACTTAGATCATTTCTTGATTAAAATGACTACAAAATTTTATACAAGAATTGAAATAAATTGGTATGTTTAAAAATTTTCAAATACAGTATAAAAATCTGAACTTTTATGTATTTTATGCAAACTTTTATACAAATATGCCAAAATATGAAATATTTGCATAAAATATGCACAATATGCAAAATATGCAATATGCATATTTGCCGAAGTCTAGTGATGAACATTCAATAACCATACCAACATGCAACCAATGTATAAATAGTTTAGTTGTGTATTGGAATTATATTACCTATAATAAAAAAATAGCTATTTCACATAAATTTATTTAATTACAATGCATTATATAACTATAATATATATGTACATTGACTCACAGTTTAATGATGCAGTAGCTACTTAATAAAACTAGCTTGTGTCAGTGGCTCAATATTTATTATAAAAAATTACATACCTACTGAAATTAAATTACTACAAGTCTTTTAAAATAGTCTAAGCTATTTTTTGGTTTTAAGTACACCATACATAAATAATGATAAATATTTAATTATTTTATATATGATTTTGATGTCACAGCTAAAAATATTTATTGTAATTTAAGTATGGTATATTTGAAACCCAAAAATAACTTTTACTATTTTAGAAGACTTATAGTAATTTAATTTCAGTACCTATGTAATTTTTTTCTAATAAATATTGAGCCGTTGACACAAGCTAGTTTTATTGTGTAGCGACTGCATTATTTAAGCTGTGAACCACTGTATATACAATGCAATATATACTTATAGGTATACATAAAATGTGTATTATTTACTTTACTTTAATTACTTTTCAGTAATTCACGTCACTAAAAAATATCCTTTGCCAAGTTTTTTGCCATTTGAGTTTAATTGTAATAGTGATTGATTTAATATTTATTCTAATTTTTGTACCCTATTTTGTGTTCTCCTAAGAAACCAGTCACCAAACCAGAAATTTTTACGTTGTTGCCCCCTTATTTGTGTCCACTTGACGGAAAACACGCGCACTAAAAATCGACTTCACTTATTGTCCTCCAGGTTCTACATTTTAGTTTGTTATCATAAGCCATATCATTTCTATCCTTAATTTTGGCAACCAATAATACAGACAACTGTTTAACAGCTTGCCTAATTTATGCCTAAGATATGATAGAGAGATATGCTCAGAGATATGTAAGACATGTATGCTCTCTTACATAACTCTGGTAATGCTAGTATTTTATCTTGGACTAGAAATAACTATTATTTCTACCGCTTGTAGATTATTAAATTTTTCTGCATTAATCAGTTATGTAGGTCCACTATAACTTAAAGCGTTGATTGAATAACCCAATTGGTTTATTCAATCAACGCTTAAAGCTAATCTATAAAATATTTTAAGCAGTTCGATTGGTGTCGCATATACCTATAAGTTTAGAAAATTTTCTTTAAGCAGACACTTATGTTTTTAAATTATTAAATTTTATTTTCCGCAAATTCCATTGCAAGGTTCACTTTGCTTCTTAAGATTTGGTTCTGAAAAGTTTGACTGGTCCTTTTAACATTTTTTGGAACAATCAATAGCGGCATTATGTAGAACTATAGTCAATTTAATACTTAACTGTACCCACAGTTATAACAGACGCAATAATTTATAGTTAGTAGATGACAAAAAAACGTGGGCTCGTACAGAAAAACCATGGGCCCGTACAGAAACAGATAACATAGATGTAGAACTAAAAAATTTGCACAAAGTAAGTCAAGAAATAACAGAGAAATACTTAAAACCTGAAAAAACAAATAAAAAGGAATGGATGACGGAGGAGATTCTATGTATGATGGAAGACAGAAGAAACGCTAAAGATAATAAGAATTACTACAACAACATAAATAACGAAATAAAAAGGGCTATTAAAATGGCAAAAGAAAATTGGTTTAGCTCGAAGTGTACAGAGATAGAGTCATTACAACAAAAACATGATTCATTTAACCTCCATAAAAAGATTAAAGAAGCGGCAGGCTTATATAAACACAAGAACACTGGATTCCTGACAGATAATCAGGGAAACAGAGTACTGGAAATAGAGCATAAAAGAGATATTTGGATTAAATACGTAGAAAAAACTTTTGAAGATATACGAAGTAACACTGGTATTACAACAAACACCAATTGCGAATCTGGACCACCATTTACAGTCGAAGAAGTAAAATATGCCATCAAAAGAACCAAAGATGGTAAAGCAGTAGGCCTTGATAATTTTCACTCAGAATTCTTAAAACTTATGGACTATGATGGCATAAAATGGTTGACAAATATATTTAACAGTATATATAATATGATACAGGCGTGGTTCTCCAAGGGTGGTTAGTGTCAACTTTTATAAATCTTCCAAAAAAACCCAATGCGAGAAAGTGCGAAGACTATAGAATTGAAAGCCTTCTAAGCCATTTACTTAAAACATTTCTAAAGGTCATTCACAAAAGAATATATACAAAATGTGAGGAACAACTAACAAGAACACAATTCGGATTTCGTGATGCTCTGGGAACACGGGAGGCCCTTTTTGCTGTACAGGTGCTATTTCAGAGATGCAGGGATATGAATTGTGACATATATGTATGCTTTATAGATTACCAGAAGGCATTTGACAGAGTAAAACATGACAAATTAATGACTCTAATGCAAGAAATTGGAATTGACAACAAAGATCTTAGAATTATCAGAAACATTTACTACAATCAAACGGCCAAAATCAAAATAGAAGACCAGTTAACTGATAAAATTGCAATAGAACGTGGAGTACGACAGGGCTGTATTTTGTCTCCATTGTTGTTCCACATTTATTCTGAATGGGTATTTAAGGAAGCTTTAGACGGTTGTGCGAAAGGAATACTAATAAACGGTGAATGGTTGAATAACATTAGATATGCAGATGACACTATAGTTTTTGCCGATAATCTGAATGACTTACAGATATTAACAAATCGCATAACAGAAGTCAGTAACAGATACGGACTAGCTCTTAACATAAAGAAAACCAAATTTATGACAATTAGTAAAAAACCAATACTAAACGCTCAACTTACAATCAACCAACAGAATATCGAAAGAGTCGAGCAATATACATATCTAGGCACCAATTTAAATAGCCAATGGGACCACTCAACAGAAATTAAACAGCGAATAATAAAAGCAAAAGCAGCATTCGTTAGAATGAGAACCATTTTCAACAGTTGAGACATATCATTAAAAACAACATGCCGTCTATTGAACTGCTACATATTCACAGTTCTGCTCTACGGAATGGAAGCATGGACACTGACTGTTGCATCTATGAATCGGCTCGAAGCTTTCGAAATGTGGTGTTATAGGCGCATCTTACGTATATCCTGGGTTGACAGAGTTACTAATGTGGAGGTCCTGCATAGAATGGGGAAAGAATGTGAAATTCTCATGACCGTCAAAACTAAAAGTTGGAATATCTACGACATGTAATGAGAAATCAAGAACGTTACGGCCTTCTCCAGCTGATTCTCCAAGGGAAAGTAAATGGTAAGAGAGGACCGGGAAGAAGACGCATTTCCTGGCTTCAAAATTTACGAAAGTGGTATAACACGACTACCACTGAACTGTTCCGCGCTGCAATAAATAAAGTAAAGATAGCCGTGATGATTGCCAACATCCGGAACGGATAGGCACTTTAAGAAGAAGAAGATGACAAAACAAACTTGTATTATCCAAACTAATATATTACATGTATTACATAAGCTAACCTAAACCTAACATTTTATTATGTTACATGCTTCGTTACAAACATCAGCGATGCTTAAGCCAAGTGTTAACTCAAAATACTTAACTGTATTCGTATATAGAATGATGTACTAAAGTACTAGATATATACGAATGCAGTAGAGTTTAAAGGAATTTGTGTATACACATAGCGTGCCATGGTGGATATATAACGTATCCACCATTTTCAAGAAAAAAAATATCCCCAGTGGCCGTGGTGGGCATGCGTTATGCACCTAGCATAGAATTTATGTTTAGCCACGGTGGGTAACGGAAATGCACCAAACCACTGAATAATGCTTATGAAGAGGTTTATAAAGCATATACAAAAATAATAGTAAAGTTGGTTTATGTGTTGTACACATGACAAGTCCCTACAAATGGTCAAACTTTTTTTTCAGCAAAACAAATAGATATTCAGATTTTTTAATTATAAAGAAAAAATTATATGGCAGTAAGAGCTTAAACTAGTTTTTAGAAACAAAATTATGTTTGAGAAAAAACAGTCAAAGCAAGAATATGTTTCGCAGGACTGGCACCGATATTAATTTTTTTTGTTTTATTCTTCGCTGACTTCCAATCCATAAATGCAGCATTTTCTTTGTAACAATTTGCACAAATTTGCCATTTCTCCATGTCATTCAAAGAATGATTTTTAGTTGAAACTTCTTGTGGGTCAGTTCTTTCTTGTTTTGTCAAAGCTAAAAAGTCATAACATGTAGAGTAGGGATGGGAAAAATCTACCGGTTTTAACCGAAAACCGGTTTTTTACTTCGCAATAACTGGTTTTATCGGTTGTTTTTTTGTCCCGGTTATAACCGGTTTTTTATTTTTAAAGTAAAAACCGGTTATTAGGTTTTTACGGTGATTAGGATTAGGTTAGGTATTATCTTATTTTATAAATACAAAAGCAAACTGAAAGTGCAAACTTGTAACCTATTCGATTAAAAAAACCGAAAACCGGTTTTTGGAAAAACCGGTTTTTTTGGCCGGTTATAACCGCCAGGTTAAACCGTAAGCAAAAAAAAAACCGGTTAAACCGAAAACCGGTGTTTTGTCAAAAACCGCCATCCCTAATGTAGAGAGTAAAAAATTAGTACTGAAATATGTCTTTTTACCTTTTATGATGTTTTCCCTGAATTTCATTATTGTCATTTTATCTTTCGTCACTTCTTGATGTAATACAGAAGGATTCACAAGAGCAATATTAACAATAAGTTCGACAGCCAACTTTCTATACAATTTCATGCTTTTTCGAAGAGATTAATTATACGACTTTTTTTGATCTGAAAAATAAAAGTAGTTGTATAGGTACCTCTAATACCAAAACTGATGTTACATAGTTCAAACAATTCGAGTAATACGTACCTGAAAGATCGATATAACTTTTATGTTTGTTATATTCTATTACTGTTTTGGGTTTTTGGACTGCCCCTCTTCGTTTTTCAATTGTAATCATATCCGGAATGTACTTAGTATTCATATATGGACATCTCTCTCATCCTTCCACTTCTTCACAAATATTCCTGCATTGCTCTCTTGCATTATTAGTTGGTCTTTCTGTAACTTGGTTGTTATAACTAGGCTTGGTTGTTGGTCTGCGGCTTCATTATTTGCGAAATGTCAGATTTTCAATAGGATTTGGAACCAATTCCGTGACATAACCGAAGATACAGGTTATGCGGTTCTCTATAACAGCATTTGTATAAAGAAAATTTCTTGACCAATACAACGAAATCGTAGGTAAATGCATAATACCCGTCCACATAATGATTCCTATACATTTTTCCATCTCTTCGGCGTTTGTATCGACCCAACGATGAATTATAGCTTTTATTTTTGTGCTTTTCTTATTGCTGTAAAGCATAACGATTGGTTTCATTTACAAAAAAATCAACTAGCTCATCTGAAATAAAAAGTTTATAGAAATAATACGGCGACTTATCATAGTTGTCATACAATGACATTGCAAAACCAGAATTAGTAGTAAATGTAAAATTTCATAAATGCTCACCAGTCACAGGACCCCATCTAAAATTGCTGGTTTCATCACATACATTTTCAGTAATCATTGAATGTTATCTAGTGTTATCGAAACTATCAGATGCAGACGCATATTTGGTAATCACATACTCGATAGTTTCATTCAATGTATTACGTGCACGAGAAACTGACGGTGCAGTAGAAGTGGTCGATATTTTAGAAGTAGAAGGTGTATTATTACTGGTCTCGTTTATTTCAATTTCAACGTCAGAATCTTCCAAGGATAATTCATCTTCGCTACTGGGTTCATAATCGGAACAACTCGCGGAAAAATCTGATTCTTCTGAAAGAAACTCATTCCACATATCATGAAGACGCTTCTGTTCTTTTTCGTAAGACATCGTCAATACACTTCATAACTAAAAGTTAACTGAAAACTAAAATGAAAGTAATGAAACGCATTCCTAAGGACAAACAGCTCTTCGGCACGAGATAGCGGTGTTGTCACATACTCGAATAATCTAAAATCATTGGTGGATACCGCTTGTCCACCATGGCCCACAATAAATATTTATTAGTTTTGGCCATGGTGGATACCCGTTATCCACCAACAAAAAAATTATTATTATCAAGGAGACATATTTTTTCCGACAAAGGTTGCTTATACATGTTCATATACATTATAAAAAACAATATTTAAGAAAAAAAAATGTTGGCCCTGGGGACTGATTTTTTTTATACATGGTGGCACTAGCACACATGTGTTAATGGGAATTTCATATAAATACTACTTAAAAATTTAGTTACCAAACACGATAAACTTTTATGTGAAATTTTTAGGCGAGCGGTCTACCCCTCAAAAGACGCTTAGAAACAGAATATACCTACTAAAATTCTTTTTGCATTTCTAATGCACCAAACCTTTTTTATTCAATTCTATATATTTTTCCAAGATGAAATGTATTTTTTTTAAATTTTTACAAGTGGGCCGGCAATTGTTATTAACAAATAACTTAAACAAAAAAGCAATTTCACCGAATTACTTCGGAATTAATTTTTTTAAGTGTATCTCATCAAAATAAACACTTTTTTACTCTTGATAATTTTTCGAAAAATGCTTCCTTTTCGAGTTATTTGCATTTTTTTGTTGATAAAATGCCTTAATTAGTGATTTTTGGGATTTTTTTTTCTAAAAAACTACTAAATGAATTGCAATTCTACAAATAGCTTTATAATCTTTAAACCGTCGAGTACAAGTTAGAATATTTTGACAAGGATAATTTTTTTCTATCTTGCTAAAAACGTGGACCTAAATATTTCGAATATGCCTTTCCAGCAGTCTACCGCTAAGTGTGTACAGCGTTTGCGGCGACACAGGCGTGCGTCGCGTAGAAATATTTGTTTAAATTTAAAAAATTAATTCAATACAAATATTACGTACAATTTATTAAAAAAAAAGATATTTCTAATTATTTTTATATAGACATAATATTATAATTAAAACAATTAAAATTAATTTTTTACAATGCTATAATAATGTAATTTTTCTTTTAATATACGTGGTGACTATATTATTGAATGTTTTATTACAGTGAAATACATTAAGCAATATATAATTAATTTTCATTAAAAATATAATAAAATTAAAATATAATATTAATTATACATCGTTTTCATTCGTCAATAATTTGAAAATTTTCCTCAACAGCAACAGGATTTCCATCTAATAAGCTGATTTCATTAGCAGAAATACTTTTGTAACATATCTAAACTAGTTTCGCCTTCAAAATAATTAAAATCGAAACAATTATTTTCCATTGTCCAACCATGGGTTAATGGATCAAGAGATGAAATAATATTGTTTTTTGCTTGAATCCATTCATTTATTTGCCACTTTGCTCTTAAGTACTGTTGCAATAATGCCGGTTTCGAAGGTGGTAATTTTTCATTAGATGCATTTGTTTAATGCAATATTATATCTTAATTCATTTATGGATTCATGATATTTTTTAAACTTATTTTGAGGGTCATACAGTTTAGATAAAAATAGAGTCAAAAGTCCTTTATCTAAAGGTAAAGTAGGCAAATTTCTTAATTTTTCCAATTGACCATCAGTTAATTTCTGCAAAGCTTTATAAGCCTTCTTTTTTCCCATATCATAAAATGAACTTGTGGTATCACAACCTGTTATAGAATGCATTATTAGCATACTGTTGCACATTATTTTTCCAATTTCTTTTGCAATTTGATGTACAGGTATATATCGAGAACAATCCACATTTTTTACAATATTTCCTGTGTGAAACCATAAAAGTGGTTCACTTGTGAAATCATGATAATGAGATAAAAGTAAAATAAATATATCTGTGTCTGGAGATTTACCAATAATTTGAATTTTTTTATCCAAATGCTGCTCAAATCATATATATATATATATATTACATTATTAAAAAAGTCGAAAAGATTCGAGCGCCTACAGCACCTCAACCGCTGTACACGCTTAGCGGGATAATCTCGAAAGGCATATTCGAAATATTTGGGTCCACGTTTTTAACGAGATAGAAACTATTTATCCTTGTCAAAATATTCTAACTTGTACTCGACGGTTTAAAGATTTATAAAGCTATTTGTAAAATTGCAATTCATTTAGTAGTTTTTTAGAAAAAAAAATCCCAAAAATCACTAATTAAGGCATTTTTTCAACAAAAAAATGCAAATAACTCGAAAAGAAAGCCTTTTTCGAAAAATTATCAAGAGAGAAAAAGTGTTTATTTTGATGAGATACACCTAAAAAAATTGATTCCGAAACAATTCGGTGAAATTGCTTTTTTGTATAAGTTATTTGTTAATAACAATTTCCGGCCCACTTGTAAAAATTAAAAAAAAATACATTTCATCTTGGAAAAATATATAGAATCGAATAAAAAAGGTTTGGTGCATTAGAAATGCAAAAAGAATTTTAGTCGGTTGATGCTCTGCTTATAGGGGTAAACCGCTCGCCTATTTAGTCAATTTAGATAATAGACCCCTTAACAATTGTATTTTTTTTTCAGATTAGTTCAAATAGTAGGTCAAAGGAAGGCGCTCGAAATTCTGGCGTCTGGAAAAATCTTTAATGCACAAGAAAGTTTGAAACTAGATTTGGCATATAAAATTGTTAATACAGAACAGAGATTTGACCAAGCTTTGGACTTCGTCAGAGGTCTTACGGCATATCACAGCACTATCACACAGTCCATGAAGTTAGTGACAGAAGTAGCATCCGAGGAATCTTTCGAAAAATCACTTGATTTGGAAAGAAACGAATTTTATACTAAATGGGGATCAGATATTAATAAAGAGGCTGTGAGCAAAAATATTAGATTTGTTAAAAACGAAAAGATATAACCATATATTTAAATATTTTTTAGAATAAATGTTTTTTACTGTTTTTTTTTATTTACTTAGAATTGTTCTGAAGCTATTTTCTTGTGGCATTTTAAATTAATTAGTATTTTAATGAAGGTTAAAATAAATTTATTGACGTTTCAATTTCCACTTCGATTTTTTTTTAATTTTTTCGTTTTCGAGACCGATTTCCGAAGTAGTAATTGAAACGTCAATAAACTTATTTTAACCTTCAAATAAAATAGTAATTAATTTACTTGGAAGACCTCACACCTTGACCGTGATGTCAATTTTGCATGAGGTTTGTTTGTACCGAAGTGTATTATATTTCCAGGCATGTCTCGAAAATTGGCTAGACGTTATAGTGATCTGAAAAATTTTATGAGAAACCTCAGGAATATACCAAATGATAAAAAATACATTAAGTTATATCAATCAAAAACTAAAGGCGAAAATGAATTGGACAAATTGAAATAATTATCCAAATTGTGTAAAATTTCAAGCCCAGCTAAAATTTTCAATTTGTTCTTAATCACTACTTCTTTATTCTCCACCACCATTATTAAATAGAGGGATATAAAGCTAACACTTTACTACAGTAGAATACTAATATCTACATCTAGGAAAACGCTAAATGAGCTACCCTATCATCATCATCAATCAGCCAATCCCGTCCACTGCTGGACATAGGCCTCCCTCAGTTCTTTCCAGTGTTCTCTACACTGGGCCGCTTGTAGCCAGTTTCCCGCTACTCTTTTTATGTCGTCGGTCCATCTAGTCGGTGGTCGTCCTCGGCTTCTTTTATAATTTCTGGGCCTCCATTCCATAATTCGTCTTGTCCATCGTCCATCTTGTGTTCTGGCTAAGTGTCCTGCCCAGTTCCACTTAAGTCTCGTGGTTCTTTCGATGACGTCTTGAACTCCTGATCTTTGCCTGATTTGTCGGTTTGTTATGTGGTCTCGGAGGCTCACATTCAACATTGCACGTTCCATGGCTCGTTGTGTAACTCTTAGTTTATTCGCAGATTTCTGCGTGAGTGTTAAAGTCTCTGCTCCATAAGTTTGTACAGGCAAAACACATTGGTTATAAACTTTTCGCTTGAGACACATGGGAATTGAACTTTTTAGAATATGTCTTAGTTTGCCAAATGCTGCCCATGTCAGGCCTATTCGCCTCTGTATTTCATTTGTTTGATTGTCTCTGTTTATTTTGATCTCGTGTCCCAGATATTTGTAAGTGTCTGTTTGTTGTATGGTATTATTGTCGATAGTTATATTTCCACTCATTACGAGATTTGTCATAAGTTTAGTTTTCTCAAAGTTTATCTTTAATCCTGCTCTTTCAGACAGACTTTTAAGCGAATGTAGCATAGAAACCGTATCCTGTAAGTTATCTGCGATTAATACGACATCATCTGCAAACCTCAGATGATTTAATCTTTCTCCATCTATATTGATGCCCATATCTTGCCATTGGGTGTTCTTAAATATTGACTCTAGAGCTGCCGTGAACAATTTTGGTGAAATATTGTCTCCTTGTCTTACTCCTCGACCTAAGCTGAATTTTTCTGTGTCTTCGTGTAGTCGTATACTTGATGTAGCGTTCTCGTAGATGTTTTTGATTAGTGACGTGTACCTGTAATCTATTCGGCTTTGATTTAGGGCTTCCAGTACGGTTTCAAACTCTACAGTATCAAAAGCCTTCTCGTAATCGACAAATGCAAGAACCAGTGGTATGTTGTACTCGATGCATTTTTCAATTAAGATCTTTATGGTGTGCAAATGGTCATTTGTGCCATATCCTCTCCTAAAGCCTGCCTGTTCTTTGGGCTGATAGAAATCTAGTTTAGGTGTTAGTCTCTTTGTTAAGATTTTCATAAAGAGTTTATACATATGTGTCAAGAGGCTGATGGGTCTATAATTTTTTAATTTAGTAATATCACCTTTTTTGTGTAACAAGACTATCACTGCATTGTTCCAGTCTTTAGGAATCGTACCCGCATGTAAGCATTTATTAAACAGTTCGCTTACTGATTTTAATAGAATTTCTCCTCCTGCTTTTATTGCCTCAATAACGAGTCCATCGTCACCAGGCGATCGATGGTTCTTCATTTCCTTTAAAGCTGATCTTACTTCTGACACAGTAATGGGTAAAAGTATTTCCGATCCCTGATTTATGAGAGTCTTTACTCGTGTCGGTAAATTTTCTTGTGATCTTTGGCTGGTATAGAGGTCTTTATACTAGAGCTACCCTATACCGGGGGTTATATACTCTTTGTGTCTACTGGCTATAAAAAATATTCTGCATTCGAAAGAAAAATAATACCAGATAGATTAAACTGTTATAATCGAGATAGTTCAATTGAAAAATTCAGACTTGAATTAAAGATATAAGCTTGGTTAGTTAGTACCTATATAAAGTTATAAGTTTAGTGCCTATTATAATTTTTACAAAATGACAATATCGACTTTGTGGTTATACAAAAAATCTATTACGAAAGAGTGGAGCAGCTACAAAGAAGAGACAAAATACCAGTCTTTTAGCGACTGGTGTATCCTATTGCCGATCCTATAGAGGTGGCTATAGATTAAGTCCCTAATGTAGTACACGAGCAGATTGCTAAGTTTTTCATACAAGAAACTTAACCTGATAATATGCAGTAGGACAATAACGAGTTGCATTATAGTCTGGTAAACGAAACGAAATGACATAATTTTGCCGTACAGAAGTTTGATCGAACAAACCCCTTACCAGACCATCACCACCAAAAATAAACTTTTTTAAGAAACAAAGTATGCTTTTACAAATTGTGAATATTAAAGTCTTACTCAACTATGTCGTAGAAGCCCATACATTGGAATATTTGCATAAACAGATTTACTGTGTAGCAAAAACAATTGCTAATATTATGGGCATTGGGCAAGACCAAAACACGACGGGGTACCAATAGCAGAAGGACAGATTACGATTGTGAAAAACTACTGCTGAGGAAGTTTAAATTATTGCTTAGGGATATTAGACAAATTACGGAATATTTCCGAGCAGTAAGTTTTAACGCCAGCTACACTTAACACCAATGCTAAACAGTAAACGCACGACAAACAACTTTCAACACTACAGTAATATTCCTTACGAACCCTTTTAGTACTAAAGAAATCTTGAACAATATCCAAAAGATAACTGGAAATCATGTGGACCATACTGAGTTCAAAACTTTTGACTAAAGAAATCCGCAGGAAATATCATTGTTCGTTACTCAGGAAACTACCTATTTCATACCGAAGGATCAAAATAACACCCAAGATCCAGCCAAGTACCGTCCAATTTCTTGTCTTCCTACCTGTGTACAAATTGTTCACATTCACGTCGCTCAGCGTATCTATCAACACTGTACTCTAAACAATACCATATAGTCATAATAGAAAGAATGGGCTAAGGATTCCATAGACTGCAAATAACAACTTATTCTCATCTGAGTTATTTATTACCAGGCGTATACTAAAATATAAACTTTGCTGTCTTTATTCACTACAAGAAGGCCTTTTATTCAGTACCGTATAAATAACTTACAGATATGAAGTACACAAGAAAATAATTTGATAAGTCACATTCTTGGTTTTGTTCAGGAGAACATTTTTTAAGTTTAAAACTCTGTGATTATGTTAAAATATATCTTACAATTATTAATCAACAATAAAAAGAATAAAATTTGCTATAACCCATATTCTTCTTCTTCTAATAGCGCTACAACGCTTTGTGAGTCTTGGCCTGCGTAACAATGTTCTCCCATTCTGCCCTGTCGGATACTTTCCTTCGCCACTGCCTGATATTCATGGTTTTAAGATCCTTCTCTACGTCGTCTATACACCTTTTACGGGGCCTTCCTCTTGTTCTGTTTCCTTGGGGCTTCCATCTCTGGACTAGTTTTACAGCTCGATTATCTGGCATTCTTTCTAGGTGACCAAGCCAGTTTAGTCTTTGTGACTTTACAAATCTAACAATATCTGCGCTCTGCATTAGTACATGCAGCTCGTGGTTTATTTTAATTCTCCACGAACCATCGCTGCATTAGGTTGGTCCAAATATTTTCTTTGAGTGGTTGAGAGGGTCCACGTTTCACATCCATATGTAACCCTTGGTCTAATTACTGTTTTGTAGATTCTAACTTAGACTCACGATTCAGTAAGTTACCTTTTATTAAGTCTTTGTATGCATAAAAGCACTTATTACCGCTAAGAATCTGTGCTTGTATTTCTTGACTGATGGTGTTGTTGTCGTTTATTATTGAGCATAGGTAGGGAAAAGTAGAGGCATATTTGTAGGTATGGTTGTCTACCTTCAGATTCTCATGTTGATTCGATTTTGTGCACTCCATATATTTTGTTTTGCTTTCATTTATATATAGACAAAACGTAGCAGCTTCTCGTTTCAGTTCTATAACTTTTTCGCTTAATACCCTTTTGTTGTGGCTTATTATGGCAACATCACCCGCATATGCGCATATTTGCATTGATCTTGTATTAATACAGCTGTTTATATTCAGTTTTTTAACAACAGCTTCTAAAGTTAGATGAAAAAGTGTTGTTGATAAGGCATCACCTTGACTAACTCCATTTTCAATATCAAAGGCCTGCGTTATATCTCCATCTATTCTCACTATAGCTTTGAAACCGTCCAGAGTCATTCGTATAAGTTTAACCAACTTATTGGGTATCCCTAACATAGATAGTAGCTTTAACATCTTTTGTCGATCTACTCCATCAAACGCCTGTTTGAAATCGATATTCAAGTTGCAAATAGGTATGTTATATTCAACACATTTTTCATGTATACCTCTTAACATATGTATTTGGTCTATAGTTGACCTCTTTCGTCTGAAGCCACATTGGTATTCACCAATCGTCTCCTCGGAAAACGATTTCAGGCGGCTGCATATAATTCCTGATAATATCTTGTAGATGACATTTAAAACTGTTATGCCCCTATAATTTTTGCAGAGTCGTTTGTCTCCCCCTTTGTACATAGGAAGTATGATTTCGACTTTCCAATCTTCTGGAATGGCATCTAGTGTGTCCATATGCGCTCGATTAGTTTATGGATACGCCTCCATAGCGCATGTCCACCATTCTTTATCAGTTCTGCAGTTATTCCATCTGTGCTAGACGCTTTGTTATTTTTTAGATGTTTTGTGACGTTTATCGTTACTTCCAATGTTCGTTGCTCAACTAGTTGTTCTGCTGTGTGGTGAATTACTTCTTTATTTTTGTTTTATTCTTTTTCTGGGTTTAACAGCTCTTAAAAATGCTCCTTCCACTTTTTCATTATTTCCTTTTTCTCGCTGATAATTGCCCCATTTTTGTTCTTGCAAACTGTTGATCTTGTCATGTATCCTTGGGTATATTGCTTGGTTTCCTTGTAAAATTTTCTAGTCTCTCTTCTGTTATTATAATCTCTTATTTGTTGTATTTTTTCATTTCACATATCTCCCTCTTTCCTTCTACATATTTTCTTTGCATCTTTTCTGCGTTCTTCATATGTCATTCTATTTAATCGGGAATCCTTTTGTAGACATTTCTGTCTAGCTATATTTTTGCTATTTATTACTTGTTGGCAATCTTGGTCAAACCATTCCTCGTTTCTTTTGCTTGAGGTTTCACCTAACGTTTCCTTTGCCATATTTGTAATTGTCGTTTGGATGGCAATTCATTCTTCTTCAATTTTGTTTTGTTCTCCTCTTTCATTTAATATTACTTTTATTTTCTGCTTGTACTCATTTTTCTTTTTAGGATTTTTAAACATATATGCATTCCATTTTCTTTGTTTGGCGCCTTTCTCTTTTCTTACCATTGATATTCTTTGTTTTATCTTCAATATAACCAAGAAATGATCCCAATCGCAAATTGCGCCTCTATAAGTTCTAACATCCGTTACGGAGGTTCTTCGTCGCTTAGATATTAATATGTGATCAATTTGATTAAATTTATTAGTACCAAGTATCATCCAGGTTCCTTTATGAATATTTTTATGAGGGACACACGTACTAACAACTCTAAGTTTGTTTGCCATTGCCAACTGTGCCACTCTTATACCGTTGTTGCTAGTAATATCATGTAAACTATGCTTACAAAAGGATTCTGCATATATTGGCTCTTTTCCCAGCTTCGCGTTCATATCACCCAGGACTATAACTGCATCTCTCTTCTGTACATTTTCACATTCTACTTGTAGTTGGTTATAGCATTGATTGGTTACCAGATCATCTGCTGTTTCTGTTGGGGCATGAATATTAATATTATATATATATATATATATATATATATATATATATATATATATATATATATATATATATACAATAAGTAAGTTTCAAAAAAAAATCTTTTGGTCACGAGGATATCGGTAAAAGGAGAAATAATAAAAGGAAATCACAGTTCCATTCCTATATTTGAAGACGTTTCGCTTATTTAATTTACAAGCTTCATCAGTTCAATCTAAAAGAATACAAAGGTGGTAGGTAAGAATATAAAAAAAAACATGGAAAAATAACTTACGAATGGTGAGTGAAGAAAGTTAATGTGTAAAACAAACACACCATTCTCTTAGTATCCGTGGTCAAAATATTAAAGTTGAAGTATTAGCTTAAATGTTCATATGTAGTCGAATTCATGTATAGCCATAAGAAAAAAATTACTTTAAAGGTGAAAAAAAAATAGATAAAAACTACTGCTAAGCGCTAGAAAAACCCCTCACATTGTACGTAAAAAACTTATTAACAGTAAAGTGTAGAGATAAAAACAAAAGATTTTACAAAACACACTGGCACAGAGCTGTTATTCTAACAAAGTTAACGTTTAATATAAACTATTTAAAATATTGAAAAACATTTAGTTGTTTCTATTAATGATAAAATTTTAAGTGGTAACAATGTTTAATTATTAATTTACAGTTATTTAGTTACTATGTTATTTATACTAATGTTATGATTATGATGTGTAAATATACCTGCCTTAAGTTAATATTACGTTAATTCACTTTGTACAATAAATAATAAGTTATATTCCTTTATTGCCTATATTTTGCCTAAATGTTAATATTTCTGCCTTTTATAATAAAAATCTTTGCCTATATAGGCGTATTTTTCTTCAATTTATGTTGCCTATAAATCCGAGCTCTAGTGATGACATTGACGATGCAGACGAAGATAGATGCCTGGTTTGCAGCTAGTTTGGCAAAAACAATGAAATGTGGTTTAGATGTACCCTTTGCTCAAGATGGGCCCATTCAGAATGCAGTGGATGGGATTCTGCAGGAGGTTATATCTGTGATGACTGTCAACCATTTTTACATTAAAACACATATTTTTGTTATTTTTTTTTTGTTTTGTAATAAAAATCATTTTTCACTTTTCTGACAGATTTACTTGAATTATTACCCATTAAGACACATTCGTTAATCGTTTTATAATAAAAAATTGTTAAATAGATATTGATTTTTACTTTTTTTTATATTAAATTTTCTTCTTAAGTGACCGCGATATGCACACTTTACCTTACTACATAAAAGACAAAATAATGGTAGGTTCGTACCTAGCAGTTTATATAAAAGCACTCATTATTATATCAATGCAGAGAAAAAGGATATTTTGGATCTTCTTCCTGTGATAAGTCCAGTATTTCACGATTTGTATAAAAATCTAAAGACAACTGATGCTGGGATGTGATTTCAGATGATGGAGAGTCATCTGACGCAGAGTAATACTTTTCTCCGTTAAGGGACGTAGCCAATGGTCTGCCGAAACCGCATTAACATAATTCCTATGTTTTATATGTTTTTTTTTAATAAATATTGCATAAATATGTTTTATTTATTTATTTTTTAATAAACAACAGCTTTTTTGTAATATATTTCACATTTTTTTTTTGTAATTTTCATTTATTAAAAAAAATGCTTTGTTTAAGATTAGTATTTACAAAGTAAAATAGGTAAATATAACAATTCTGTGTACTACGATTTAGGAGATATGACAATTAATTAGCTTCAGAACAAAATTATTTATCGTTTTTTGCTTCTCCTGAAAAGTTGACTAAATTGACTTCTTTTACCGAGCACCCTAGATTTATAATGGTATATATTATAAACCTGTCCAAGTAAACTTAACCAGAAATAATTGGATAACCTTTTTTCTAATTTAAATAAAAAAAGCACCTTGGTGCTCTACATTTGTCATCCTAATGTCTCCTATTCTTCTGGTGCGGCGTGTATGCTTGTGAACCTAGTATTAAAAATCTGCCTTTTATTATCCTGTAGCTGATTCGTGGGTGTACTGGTTTAAAGTGCCGAATGACATATTTTACATTTTTGCTGATAATCTATTGAGATCTGATTGATAGAATAAGGGGGCTTTCACTTTATATGTGACGAAATGCATGTTTAATAACTGACGTTGGTTAATTTTTTTATGGATTTAGCTTTCTTTTCTGTACTATTTTTTATATTTTAATACTTATTTTACTAAAAAATATTTTGCTGTAATATACTTATATTAGCTGTTGCATCATGCTTCCTTTCAAATCATAAATAACGTAAAGAGCAATAAACCTTAATTAACTTTAATCATTTAAAACAATAGAAACATATTTTATGATAAATTTATTTATAACAATATACAATAAACATTGGATTATTCAAAAAAGAATAAACAACTGTAAACAATGTTGTAGAGTTTTGTAAAGTATCCTTAGGAATTAAAGCTCTCATGCTTTGGGATTCAGCGGGAATGCTTCGGGCAGGGTTTCTTTAGAAGAAGGTTCAGTCTTTCTGAAGATCAAACGGTAGAGAACAGCTCCGACAAATCCAGCTGACAATGGACCTATCCAGTAAACCTGTTGAAAGAGATATATTATTATATTAATAAATTAATCTTATTTTTAATTATCACTCAACTCTTTTTTTACAATATTGGATATATATTTTTTTTGAAGTATCTCAGAATTTTGGATTTTTGACAAATAAAATCATTTTCATTTACAATCATGAAATTTACTGAACTTAATCCTATATTACCAAACGTAGCAGATTAGCTACATCAATTTAAAATTTTATTCTAAATAGGCAAGTCAAAAATTCATACTAATGGACCAGCGTAGACGATTTCAATGCATCCTTTGTGCTTTTATGTAGTACATAAGCGTTATTTTCGAATAGAGTGGAGTATACACCATTTTCGAGTATTTTCAAATGTATAAGTCGCGGTAACATAAATTGTAGAACGCTTTAAATGCGACGAAGTTTGTTTCCTATTTTTTTTACAACCAATCAGATGGATGTACCAAAGCACTCCAGAAGAGTATTTTGGGAATCGGTTAGTTAGTAGAGTATAGAGTTTTGTTTACTGTAATTAAACATTTTAAATCGTGATGTGGCGTCAGTGGGACAATGTGGTTGAAAATATTGTGTAGTGCGATAACAACACTGATTTTGTAGAATACTTTTTTCAGTGAGATTCAACCCGTTAAGAAGCCTAGAACAGACAATAAAAATAATTAGGTATACTAACGTAGTTAATTAGAATAATTTGGGATTAATTGATTTTCAAAATGGATGCAAATTGACTATTAAGAATAGATTTTCAAAATAGCATTTGGATTCAAGGATTTTGTGAGTTAAGATGAGTAGTTGAAAATGTGATACAAAATGGTTTTAAGGATCAAAATAAGTACTTCTACGAAGAAGAAATTTTAAAGTCTTGGAACAGATTACCTGAAACCTATACTAACTTGAAGGATTTAGCAATGGCTTTTATTTTTACAATTTTTTCATCCACATTTTATTAGGAGAGATTGTGATCAACATTAAATAATATTAAGGCAAACCAACGAAATGCGAAACTGAATGATAGATGAAGGCAATGGCACTTGTTTGGCTTAGAAATGTACTAGGTATAAATTGAAAATAGAAGATTTAGCAGACAAACTCCACCCCACCAAAAAGTCACAATTTTATTCAATTATATATATATATATATATATATATATATATATATATATATATATATATATATATATATACATATATATATATATATATATACATATATATACACTGAAACCTAACTATAAGATCAACTAAAACCTTCAAACACTTGGCAGTCCCAAAAGCAGAAAGAAACGAAAAAATATATCCCAGGATTGCTCAAGCCAGATCAGCCACTAGACTGTTACACGAACAAATGTGGAGTAGTCTCAAAATCTGCTCTTAATGTATGTATAAAATAAAAATCATTTCATTTAGTCGTTTTGGTTTTAATTCACATATATCAACTATATCCTTTTATAATGTAACACTAGAACCGCGGAAGCGGTCAATTCGACCGTCATTACCGTTCTTTTATCCACAGTGTGTCCATCTTTTGTAATAATAACAAGGGGCTTAATAAAACTTCCTCTTGGTATTAACAAGATCGCTTATTACGTTGCTTTGTTTTTGTATTATCAAATCTTCCTAAAACCACGCAGAACGCTAAAAATTACCGCTTCTAGTTGTTGTTAAGTTTACGCCAAAGTATTGATTAATATTGTGTGCAGCATTATTTCCACAATATTTTATTGTGAAAGTGAAGCGTCTAGCTATAGATTAAGTCATTCGCTAGTGTTTGATTGTGCCTTGAGTCCGTAACATTGATGTGATAATATTTATGTCGAATCACCCTCATACCCATGAAGCGCTCGTTGAGGAGCTTCGAAATCTAAGTGAGTCTAGGTGGGTCCGAAGGTGAAGCAATATTTGATGGTGATAAAGAATGTATTCCAAAGAATATTAAAAATACAAGTAGTGATAAATCAGATAATGTAATTTAAAATCAATGCAATCATTTGCACTGTATTAAAATGAGATTGTTTATAGGGCTATCTACGATAATGAGTAGCGCCAATGCTACATTATTTTGAAGTAGCAAATGACAACAAAATTAAAAAGTTACAAGAACAAAACGGCAAAAAACCTGCGATTTCAAAAAAAATCGTACAATTGACGATAATGGTGTGACTGAAACTACAATCCAAAATGTTAACTATATTTCTAAAAATGGAACAGTCTGGAATCTTGGTCCACATAGTTAGGGGAGAATACTGCCGGTCGCGTACCACAACAGCATATTCAAAGGAAGAAATTAGGTCCAATAACGTACGCATTTTAAATCATCGACAATATGATAATTAGTGCTTGGCGGGTTCTTGTACTTGGCGGGATGCTTTGCCATATATTGAAGTGTACAGAATCTGAAGCTCATGGCAACGAGAATTCAATGACTGGTCTATAACTGAAGGTGAAATGGACGCTTTTGTAGCAATTATTATTTATGCTTAAGGTGTTTTATGGTGTTAACAGACTTGAACTGGATAGTTTGTAGTCAAAAACAAGGGATCCTCCGTTTTTTCTCAAACCATGTGTCATGATAGATTGTTGATGTGTTGATGATGTGTTCAAACAGATAAATTTGCTATAGCCTCGCAGATATGGGATCCGTTTGTTTTTAAAAATTGCATCTATTTATATAAACCTGGAGCAAATTTGACGACGAATTGTTTCCTTTCCAAGGTTTGTATTCAATATTCATACATTCCCAACAAACCTGACAAGTTCGGTATTAAGTTTTGGGTGGCCATGGATGTACAATCGATGTACTTCCTAAATGGTTTTTCGTATTTAGGTCTTTACAAGAATCCGTTATTTTATGTTTGTTACACCCTTTTTTTAACAAGAAAAGAAATGTGACTACAGAAAATTTTTTACATCATTACCTCTTGCAGTAAAGTTATGAGCTAAAGGATTCCGCATAGTTAGAACAATAAATCGTATTAAAAAGGAAGTTCTACCTTTTGTCAGAAACAATAGGCCTTAAATAATCATTCTCAAACATAACGTAAATACAATAAACGTGTATCAGGGAAAAACAAAGAAAACGGGTTGTTGATAAGTTTAATGTATCCTACGGTAGATATTGGTAATGACAATAAAAATCTTTCGGAAACTGTCAGTTTTTATAACGAAACGAAAGATTTTATTCTTCAGCTAGCTTAAGAGCTCTGTGATAAATACAGAGGTCAAAAATGAAAACCCAAGTTGTTGATACACAGGCATCATCAACATTTAAATCCTCTGTCACTAGTCTGAACTGACGCCAATACGCTGCATGTGGAAATATCGAAATGTGGACATGAAAAAAAAAAAAAGTGGAAAAAAATGTGGAAATAAAACTGGTGATATTTGTAAAAAATGTCTGCATCCCGTATGTAAAACAAGTGCTGCAAAAAACGAAACAAGTTGCAAATAATGTGGAAACTGGAATAATCAAGATACGAATTGAAGTAGAACATCATCAGTTATTACATTTAGGAGATTTCTGTATTATGATGGTATAATAATAAAGCTTTTACTAAGAATGCTTTGGTGCTAGATAAGCTACTCTTATTTATAGCATGTAGGTGTAGATAATCAATCCTGTATTGACAGCATCTAGATTTCACTGTTAACACAATTGTTATAGATAAAAATTGTGTCACACGTGGAACTATTTAGAAGAATAGGAAACGAATCGGCAATACTATTAAAAATTAATATGCAAAAATTTGAGTATCTAAAACATGCGATAAAAGGGTACTCAAGAAAGTCGAAATATCGAAAGATGAAGAATATCTTTACTTAAATATCTGAGATAATTTGGATGTAGCAGCTTAGAGTTATATAGAGTAGCTATTACCAAGATCCGCAAAGTTTTAGATCATTTTCAACCTTCAATGTAATATTAAAGTTGAAGAACATGTCTTTTTCTAAATGTGCATATTTTCTGTGTTTGCGACCACATTGACCCATCTTATTCTATTCACAACAGCTTAAAACAGAGCAGTTGACTTTAGGCCAGTCCACTTTCTAAGATTGGCCAGCCAGGATATACGTCTACGTTCAGGGCCTTTCTTACTGTTGTGTTAATATTTGTTATTGTTAATATTTGTTACATGTTTCTCCAACGTTATCCATCGTCCTTTGGAGCCTCTGCGCTCTATCTGCCAGCAATACTGTATCGTCTGCACATCTAATATTGTTTATAAGTTGGCCATTTACAGCAAAAATATCTTCCGATTCGTCCAAGGCTTCTCTAAAGATGGTTTCAGAGTATATGTTAAATAATGTCGGTGACAATATGCAACCCGTCTAACTCCTTTTTCGACTGTGAATATCTCGAACAGTTCATTTTCTAATCGCACTTTTGCCTTTTGTTGGAGATATAAGTTTGAAATCTGTCTTATATCCTTACCATCGAGTACTGATATTTTTTGCATATCGATTAGTTTCCCATGTGGGATTTTATTAAATGCCTTCTCGAAATCAATAAAACATACATACACATCGCAGTTGACATCCCTGGTTCTCTGTATTAAAACTTGCAAACTAAAAAGTGCTGCCTTCCGTCCGAGTCCTGCTGTGAATCCAAATTGAACTTCATTCAGGTGTTTCTTTAATTTGATGTATATGCGCGAGTGAATAGTAGTAAGGAGTATTTTAAGTACATGGTTCATCAAATTAATTACTCTATGTTCTTCACATTTTCTACTGGCTAATTAGAAAGTGGAATGGATATTGATAGTAGCCAGTCTTTTGGTAAGTAACCAGTCTAGTAGATGTTATTGAATAGCTTCGTAAGAGCTGTGATTTGGTGCGCCTCTAATAGCTTTAAAATTTCATTATGCATTTCATCAGGTCCTGGTGATTTCCCATTTTTAATCCGCTTAATCCATAGTTACTTCTTCACTTGTTATTTCTGGACCGCAGAGATTGTTTATTTCAGTCGGACTTCGTGCTGAATCTTCGAGTAATTCTTGCAATTATTCTTTCCATTTTCGTCATTTACCTTTAATGGTAGTCAAAATCTGGCCTTTAATGTATACAACTATGCCTGTATTGCGTTGTTTTCTGGTTTTTTGTACCTCTTAAATTTTTTTGTGCATATGGAAATCGTCATGTTTGCTTTGTAGTGTTTCAATTTCCGTACATTTCTCCGTTAGTCATACTTTTTTTGCTCCTTTTATCTCCTTTAGTATAGTCTTATGCAACTTTTTGTATTCGTTGTCATTTCTACTTTTTAATTTTCTTTGCCCTCTTATCATCTACAATATTTTATCTGTCATCCATTCTTTCTTCTTTTCTCTTTTTGATTTTAGATATTCATGCGAAATTGTGGTGATTATTGACCAATGATATACTTACCCAGTGATGTTTCCAGTCACCATTAAACAGGGCAGGTGCAAAACTTCTTGCTGGGTTCATGTTAGCCCCAGTATATGGTCCCTAAAAATGAAGAGAATGAAGAAATTAGTTAAAATTTGAAACGAGGACTTATTTGTTAGAGATAACGAGTACTGTTAGATATATGTTCTATAATATTTCTAAATGCGTCTACGTAGGTGAACGTTAAGTCATGTAAGGGTGACTTGCGCGACATTGCGCAACTGAAAACTCCAAAATTAGACCTTAGCCATACGAACTAAGATTAAATTTTGAGTAGAAATTAATATTATTGGTATTAATAATATTAATAAATTATTATATTTATATAACTGATGGATTCGACCGTTACTTGATGAAAATTTATTTTATGTAACACTAAAACACTGAAAACTTTGTTTTTAAAAACTTCCACAAAATTTATTATAAACTCTTATCATACAGCTGTTTCGTCTGATTGCCTTTCTAAAGTGATCTATTTTTGGCATGCGTTTACACTTTATAGTCTTTAATGAAATAAGTTGAGGAGGTGAGAACTATTTGTCTCAAGTAGGTCATTCAGAATTATATTTGTGTTTTTTCTTCTTCTTCGGTGCCTTATCCGGTCCGGATGTTGGCGATCATCAAGGTTATCATGGTTTTGTTGACTGCTCTGCGAAACAGCTCCGCTGAGGTCATCCCAAACCATTGTCGGAGATTTTTCAACCACGAGATATGACGGCGTCCCGGTTCTCTTCTGCCAAATACTTTACCCTGCATAACGAGTTGAAGAATTCGATATTTTTCTTCGTTTCGCATCACGTGGCCAAGTTGTGTTTTTTAATTTGTTAATTTTCATAGATTTTAATAACGATAGCTTAAGGCCTTTATTTTGAATGTGAAGAATGTTTAATTCGTCATTAAAATAATGATTATGATCTAGAAGGTGAAGTGCGTATGTAGAATCTGTTTTTCTATTATTGAAAGCCCTTTTATGTTCTGTTATTCGTTTATTAAAATTTCTATCAGTTTGATCGATGTAAGTTTTTGGGCAATTGCCACATTTAAGTTTATATACACCACTGTGTAAGTGCTTTTTATTTTGCCTCTTGTTGTTTTAATTATATTTGCCTAAGTTGTTATTTGCTCTGAAAGCTGGTGTTTTTCCTTTCTTTTTATGTGTTTGGCTATTTTTGTTGATATTTTGCCTGTATATGTAATCGAGCAGAAGGTACTGGGTTTTTTCTCTGGTGGTGGAAATACTAATTTCAGGGCTTTCTTGTGTAGTTTTCGATTGAAAATTTTATTAATTGTTTGTTCGTTGTCTCCATTGTTTACTGCTAGTTGCTTAATAATATTTAATTCTGTCTCGAAGTTGTATTTTGACATCGGAGTTTCTCTTAATCTATGTAACATACTATGATATTCTGCTAGTTTATGTTGTGTGGGATGAGATGATGAATTGTGTATAGTCGTGTCAGTATGGATAGGTTTATAAAATATGGACAAGTCATGTTTGTTTTTAAGTCTGTTAATATTAAAAATTTATAGATTGATTTTGTTCTGTTTCTAGTGTAAATTCAATATGACTATGGAGTGAAATAAGATACGATAAAAATTGGTCAAGTTGTCTGTTAGTTCTTGTGAAACATACCAGTACGTCGTCTACGTATCTCAACCAATATAAAAACTATTTGAATATGGGATGTTTTGAAATCTTTGTCTCTTATGGATCATCTAGATCACCTACTGCCATTTTAAATATTTAATGCTGTGGACTACACATAGTCCACAATACTGTGGACTATGTGTCCAGACAGAAAATCAAGATTACTAGTCCACAATGCTGTGGACTAGTAACCTTGATTTTCTGTCTGGTCCATTCTATTATTATTTAATCTCTCTTTGATATACCTGGCATACATCGCTCCATTGACCATTAAGTAACTTTGAGTTTTGCTGTGATGTCTTTATTTAGTGTCCCAGATTCGCAGCAGTATGTCATGATTGGTAGTATACACTGATCGAATGCTTTTTTCTTCAGATGAAGTGGATATTCAATTTGAATATAACTGCATTTCTATCAAATGATGCCAAAGTTTCATTCTTCTGTTGATTTCCGGCAGTAAGGAGCCATATTTATGTGTTGATTGTTCCAGTTATACATACTCGTCTACTGTCTTAAGTGCAGTGTGGTTTATTATTACATATTGGACATCCAGTAGCTCATTATAAATGGTTTTTTTGTTGTGTTAGTTTTTAGGCCAACTTCATTGTTAGCTGCATTTAGATCGCTTATAAGTTCTTGTAGTTCTGCAGGATTTTTTGCAACCAGAACGATGTTATCCGCAAATCTTAGATGGCTGAGGTATTTTCCATCAATGGCTATGCCTTTGCTTTGCCAGTTTATTTTGCTGAATATATTTTCTAGAGTTGCAGTGAAGAGCTTTGGTGATATTGCGTCTCCTTGTCGAACGCCTCTGGTAGTGGGAAATTCTAGAGTTTTTTTTTTATAATTTTTACCTTAGCTTCTGCTTGTCTGTATATATTTGCTAAAGTCTCTAGGTATGGTTTGTCAATGCCTTGGTTGGTCAAAGCTTCTATTACTGCCTTGGGATATATCGAATCGAACGCCTTCTTGAAATCTATGAAGCTTAATGCTAGCGGTATTTTATATTCTTCATATCTACTCATTAGTTCTCGAAGCACGTGGATATAATCCAGGGTACTGAATCCACTTCTGAAGCCAGCTTGCTGCCTTGGTTGTGCAGTATTTGATGCATTTTTTTATCTGTTGTTGCTGTCGATTTGGCAATGTAATCTTTTATTCATTGTCCTTTGGAAGTGATCTAAGTTTTTTTTTGGTTTTTAATATTTGTACTGGTTACTGTTGGTTTTGTGATTAATTTTATTCGTTCTAGTTTCAGATCTAGAACAATTTTGGCTCTGATTAGTCTATGATCGCTACTTGGTTGAAGTTTATTTATTACATTGACCTCATTCATTCTAGCAATCTTGTTGGTGAGAATGAAGTCAATTTCGTTCTTATTGGTTCCATTTGATGCTAACCAATTTTCTGATTCAATTGGGTTCAAATGGTTCAATTGTCTGTTCGATTTTTTCTTAAAGAATGTATTTGAAATAGAGATCTTTTAGAAGTGTGCAAGCTAAACCAGTTTTTCTTCCCTTCCAAATCTCTTACCGACTCCATACATTTTCATGACTTGTTCCTTGCCTTTTTTTGGCATTTGTTTATCTTTGACATTAAAGTCACCAACTAAATACTTTACTAAGGAAGTAACCTTTATTGTTATTTATTGCTTTAGTTATGTTACTGTAGAGATCGTCTATTGCTTCATCAGTGTGAGTAATCGTTAAGGCGTATATTTGTATAAATTATATATGGTATGTCCTTAATAGCTGTAAGGTTAAACCAGCTACTCTATCCGAGATACTAGCTATTTCTACCACTCTTCGTTGAATATGTTTTCTAATTCTAATTCTAATAATTTTTCATCTTTTCGTCTTACTTCACTAATTCCTATAACATCCCATTTTATATTTTTAGTTTCGTTGTCTAGTTCTACATGTCTGGATTAATTTGATAGCGAGCCGCAGTTATATATCGCTATATAAAGTGTTGTTGTTTTATTTGGGAAGCGGTTTAGACTCCGCAGATTCTTAGCCCCTCTGACCTCATGGCTTGATCCTGTAAGCCGTCCAGTTTAACCTCAAAATGTTTGTATAAAGGATAGGCAATCCCAGATGATAGCAATAAAGCTTATATAAACTTATTATACAAAAAGAATTATAAATAATATGTGAAAAAAAAAAGAAGAACAAAGTAGTTTTTATTATTAGAACATGTCGTCTTATCTTAAGATATGTACTCCAAAAACGATGAAAAAAAAATAGATATATCCACTTTGTATTCTTAGAACTTGACAAAGTTTAAAATATTGTCATATATAAAAAAATCACCTTACGTTAAATGAACTAATCAAATCTGTGAGTGTATTTTATACAAAAATAAAATTAATAAAAATGCTTTACTTATAAGTTCTGGCGACCGGTTTGTGTTACACATTATGCATTACATTTTCAGACTGTAAGTACAAAACTCAGCAGTTTGAACAACCACCATCTAATAACATTGTACTTCATAACATTGTAGCTGTTAAGTTCTATACTTACGATCTGAAGACGTGGTGTATAATGAAGATCACGCAATCAGTAGCATAATTAAACATATTTCTATTTTATACTTATATTATATTATGTAGTGGGCTGTATTAAGATCGGTTAATGATATCCTGTTTTATTACGGATATACAAGTTTAGTGAAAGTTGACAAACCAGCGTTAACTGCCTTGACCACTAAGTCAGAAAATATCGTAGTATTTTAATAAATATTCAAATAAAACGAAAATATCGAAATTGACTAAAATATAACTATATAAAAAGATTACCGTATATAAAATTAGCAAAAGCCTATGTTCCTGACTCTAAGAAGAGGAGAAACAATATTAGATAGAAGAAAAAAAGGCAATAAGAGGAGAAGCAGTTAGAAAGCATAGAATAGTTGAGAATTCAAAATGAAATTTAAAAGTTCTACAAAAATCTAAACATAATGAGCAAAGAGTTAAAGGCAAAAATAAGGAGCTGTAAGGATGAAGAAGGAAATATAAATATAAATGATATGGCCTCAATCTCGAACAGGTGGGTTGAATTTTTATACGCAAAATTTAATGGCCACCATATAGAAGAAGCAGATAACACCCTAGCAGATCGAAATGATTGAAATCTATTTAATTCAAACACGAAATACCACCTACCATTGAAGAGGTTGGCCAGGCTGTTAAAAAGTTTAAAACTATAAATCACAGGTTGCCCAAGTCATTGAAATGCTTAAAACTAATCAATCATAAGTAGACTTCGGCAAATATGCAAATAAAAATGTAGAAAATATGCGCATAAATATGCACGTGTTTACCCGAAAATATGCAAATATTTTACAAAATATGCATACAAATAAATAAAAAAATCGTAAAATAGTAACAATTTTATTTAAAAAAAAGTGTACATAACTAAATATTTCCTACTATTCATTAAGATTTACATTTATTTTAAGTAACTACATCATTTTTAAGTATGAATAAACTTATTTAGAATTATGGTAACAATAAATGACCAAGTGGTGTTCAAAATTTTCTAACAAAAACTTGTGGCTTCTGTCTGAGTACATATATTTATATATGGAAAAACTTCGTTCAACATCAACTGATGTAACGGGAGCATTTTTCAAACTAACCAAAACATTTGGTTCTAAATTAATTGTTTCCGAAATATTTCCAGCTAGAACACTGACTACTTCAGAAAGAATATGGTAACCTTTATTTTTTTCCATAGTAGCTTAAAATTTTTTTAAAATATCTTTTCCAATATTATTTCTAACGTTCCGACAACATGAAGCAAATTCTTTTATTAATGCTGTACTTTCGAACAATGACAGTTTTGGTGATTCTAACTGAGTAATTGTTTTTTAAACAAAACTAAAATTTGATTTTATAAATGAAGTTCTTGTTGAAGCAAGTTACTCTGAAAAGTTTGTTTAGAATCCAAAAGAGATTGTAAACTTTCATCTGTTAACGTATCAATTATGTTCTTTATTTTAACAAAATGATCTGCATAAAATTTAGCTGCTTCTAACCATGTTCCCCATCGCGTTAAAATAGGTTGTGGTGGAAGAGGAATGTTAGGTAGCATTTCTTTATAAAGTTGAATTCTTATAGGAGATTTAAGAAATACTTTTTTGACACTGGATATCATGGTATTTACAAGAGGAAACTTTTTTTGTATTTCCTCTGCAACTCTGTTTAATCCATGCGCTACACAAGTAACATGTATTAAATCTGGGAAAAATATTTTTAAATGTTGTCCTGCTTTCACCATATAAGGAGCAGCATCCGATAAAATAAGCAGTAATTTATTAGAAGGAATAGTTGTCGGAAGAAAAAAAGTTGCTAATGTTTCTTGTATAAAACGCGAAATTGTTAAAGCATTTGTTTTCTCAAGTTGCTGGCATGAAATAAGATGAGATTTTGGTAAGGTATCTTCTTTAAGAACACCAATCAATAAATGAGCAATATACTTTCCTGAGGAATCAGTGGTTTCGTCTACAGATATGTAAAAATAATTATCTGCAATTTCTTCCTTAATATTAATTAACACCGACGAGTATAGCCCGTTCACATTATTTCTTCTTAGAGACCGATCACTTGGAACATTAAGTTTGCAATATTTTTTTAGAAACGAACTAAAATTTACATTTGCTAATTTTGAAAGCGGTATGTTTGCAGACACTAATGCGCGACACAAGTCTTCATTAAAAGTTTCTTGCTCATCTAATTTTTTTGAAGTAGATTGGAAACATTTATCCATTGAAGTTTGATGTTTTCCTCCTATTTTTCCTTTTTTTGCAATGTGTGAAGCAGTTCTCACATGTTGGTCTATCTGAAATTTCTTCTCACATGCTATCTATAAATAAAAATAAAAACCTTTATTTTAACCCAACCTTTAAAATATAAAAATATACAAGGTGTTTTTGGTTAATCAAATAACTGGTTTGGAAAAAAAACACTCGCTAAGTGTTTTAAATGCAGTATTAATCCACAAATTAGTTTTTGTTACTAACCATTAGTACATCATATAACTTATTTTAAAATTCAACAAAAGTTTTTTTTTTTGTTAATTCAATTACAATAAAAATAATTGTGTTTTAGAATAGCTGACTTCATAAAAAAAGTAAAAGTGAAAAATTTTTCTAAATACACACCATTGTATTGTACCATGGACAATTTTTTCTCACTAAAGGAAGCTATTTTTCATTTAAAAACAACCTACGAGTACTAAATTTCAAGTAAATACGTTTATTGGTTTTAAAGTTATTGTTGTTATTAACTAAAAGAATTTAATTTTTTTTAATTTTAACACCCTGTATCTCGAAATGTAAATAAGTTTGACCCCTCATTAACTATATCGTTTTGTTCAATTTTTCGAGAAGTATCTACAGTCAAACGTTATAAGTGTCATTTGGAAACACCCTGTATGTATGAAATATTAGATATTTAATAGAAAATATTAGATACTTACAATTTTGCCACAGACTGAACAGTATATTTTTCCCATATCCATAGACAGCTCTTTATAAGGTTTAATCCAAGTTGAAGCACTGGTTGTTTTAGGCATTATAAAATCACAATCTTCCTTTTTGTTACGCACAACGAGTGTTTACGCTTTGAATATCAAAACAAAAATGATTTACAAATCTGAGCATCAAATTAGAAATGTTTAGGTACCTAATTCAATAAACTGGGAGATTTTGGAAAATCCCTAAATTAGGAACAAAACTATTAGCCGTTTACCTGCTGTTCAGATACAATAAATTGTAGATAGATTTGAGGATTAGATCATAAAATGCAAATGAGCGAACCCTTAGCGATTATCCAATAACTGGATGCCTCAGTGACCGAGACTTTCTAAGAATGTTGAGGGCTACTTAAATTGATCTTCTTTGAAATTGTAAATGTTTTGTACCTGTAGAGATTACGTACTTAGATCATTTCTTGATTAAAATGACTACAAAATTTTATACAAGAATTGAAATAAATTGGTATGTTTAAAAATTTTTAAATACAGTATAAAAATCTGAACTTTTATGCACTTTATGCAAACTTTTATACAAATACGCTAAAATTTGAAATATTTGCATAAAATATGCACAATATGCAAAATATGCAATATGCATATTTGCCGAAGTCTAATCATAAGGAACCGATTAAATTTGCAGTTAGCTCTTCAAGAATGGTATCGACGCTCTGCTACGGACGCTGCATAAATTTTCACTTAGTGTCTTAACAACCCAAGACCCTGTTAACAACTGTTTACAAAATACTAGCAAATATTCTTTACGAAAGGCTACAAGTCTACACAGTGGGCATAGTTGGAAATTACCAGGCCGGATTCACTCAAAATCAAAAATTGATCAGATTTTTATATATATCTAATCAGAATTAGGAAAGGCGGTACTATTAACAATGGATCGATACAAATCTTATCATATCCTAACGACATTGACAAAATAGGGTGTAGCAAGCAAGATATTGAGCAATATTTCCTAAAATTAGAAACGACGGCGAAACAGTTTGGTCTAGTCATCAACGATGACAAAACCAAGTACATATTGGTAACTAAGGATCCTATAGCAAATGAGAAACGGGAAACAGCCTTTGAAAATTATACCTTTAAACATGTTGACAGCTTCACATACTTTGGCTGGCTAGTGAACACTACCAACAAAACAAGCGAAGAAATTAAAAGACGAACAAACCTTACAAATAGGGCATGCTATAAACTCCAAAACCAATTCCAGTATGGATTCTAAAGGGACTTATGGACTCTAAGAATCAGAAGATGCCAACACGTCACCATCCAACCAAGCCGACCAGAATGACAAAGAATCTCTCAAGAGACCAGAATTCACAGAGGATTTTTGAGCCAAATATAATGATCATTAACGCGTCATGTATACAACAGTTGACTAAACGCACTCACAGTAAACTTTCATATAAAAATATATGAAGAAGAGGGTTTGAAGTCTTAAGAGAGCATCATTTCGTTTATCGGTAACAGCTTACAAATCGGCCAATAAAAATTTATATATTGAATAAATGCTTAATATTCTTGTCAAGCTTTTAAGTTCAAACTCTACAAAGTTTATGTTGTCTTTAGTAATTTTCAATTATTCAATGTTTAATATATTGTTTATACTTACTCCTGCCATTGCCAATACAGCAATAAGAAGACCAAATCGAATGGATACGGAATCGTGCTTTTGGCTGTTTCTGGAATCCCAAACACCACAACAGAAGAGGACAAGAATTAAGCACAATACAAATTCGACGAAGAGAGCTTGAGGGGCGCTTATTAAGGGGTTAATGCTTGGCGAGCATACTCCTACTCCAATTTTGGCACCAGTGCTGTTATCGTATACGTTGCCCATGTAAATATCAGGAGTTGCAACCTAGAAATAGATTTAGATTAACAAAAATATTTAATTACAGTCTAGCCTTACATTAATAAATAAAAAATAATTTAAAAGTACTAGCTTTACTAGTAGAACGTTTAAGTAGAACGTTTTACGTTTTACGATAATATACATCGACAACGTTGGGACATATATTGTTACTCAATTTTTAGCGTGCGTCCATAACGAGGCGCCGACCCTCGCTCGGTCCATGCGATGGTATCATTTAATCGATTTTCGGCAAAATAAATGCATTACTTTAAATGCTACTTTATGCTCTAGGAGAGGAGACGGTGCGATGGTCTCCGTTATGAACGCATCCTTAGGGTGCCTGTCCGTTTCGAACGTTGGCGATCATTCTGGGTATGATGACTTTATTGGTTGCTATATGGAATAGCTGTCTTGAGATCTTTCCAAACCATGCTCTCAGGTTAGCAAGCCAGGATATTCTTCTTTGTCCCGGAGCCCTTTTTTCTTCAATTTTACTTTGCAAAGTGCATTGGAGTAACTTATATCTGCCTTGATTTCTCATTATATGTCCCAATTATTGCAGCTTACGGCCCTTGACGATGTTGATTAAATCCGCGGTTGTGTTCATCTTCCGTAGTACTTGTTCATTGGTGACTTTGTCTGTCCACGGTATCTTCAGGAACCTTCTGTATAACCATAGCTCTAGATTATAGGTACAAGGTAGTACTCAGTGTCATCGAAATGAAGAAATGCCAAAAAGAATTTCACGGTAAATTATTCGCATACCATTTATTCTTCCAGATTCTGCAAAACATTGATCTGTAATACACCTTGTAGTGAAGAAACGGTCTCTTAGAGCCATCAACCTTAGGCGACGATCTTGACGCTCTGTTGTTTTTTGACGCCTCCTTGTGCTCTTGGATCAGCCTTCTTGGCCTTCATATTTTTAGTAGTATCTATTAATGTATCTATGTCTCTGTGACTCTTATTCGCAATTTCCTAAAAAAATTCCCACTTCACTTAAGCCAACTTAAGCCCCCCTTTAAATTCGAGCAGTTAATAAAGTATGCGCAATGCGCGTCTTCGTCCTATAGATATTGTAAACAACTTTAAAAAATAATTAAGAACTACACATTATTCTAAATTTTGATCGGCTGTAAACTTAAAAGTTAAAATTTTTAGTATGTATCAAATTTAGAAAAAAAAATAAATATTAAAAATTCTAAAACCTAAACTGTTGTCGCTATAAATATCGTTGTATACCAAATTTTATTAGAATAAAATAATTCATAATAGATGTTCGAATTTCTAAATAACTTAGTATATCTTATTAGATGGTTAGGATAAATCAAATACTGGTATTTCAGAAAAAAAAATTTTTTTTTTTGGTAAAAACATCATATTTCTAATGTTTAAACCAATTTTAAATAAATGTATAAATACCTTAAAGTTTAAATATGCTTACCAAAAGAAGAGAATATCCTAATAATCCTCCAATCATTTGTCCGACAAAGTAAACTGGAACCTGAATTAAAGCTATATCTCCTAAAGTTGCTGCAGCGACTGTTACTATTGGGTTTATGTGTGATCCCGAAACGTGTCCAAAAGTCTAAAATAAAAAGAAAATATGATTTTATAAGGTTAATTGTATATTTTAAAAATAACAAAAATTTTCGATAATGGAAATAAACACAAAATGGGGTTATAAAATACATTATAATAGTATGTATATGAAGTCTAATTTTTTTTTAATTTGCGCTCAGTGATACCATGAGTTTACAAATTACAGTGATGTTAAGTAACACCACTTTTCCATTTTTAAAACAATTGCGTTTATTAATAAGGCAGTGCTTCTTGATTGGTTTAAGCAAAGCTTTGGTTTGAAAAGAAGATCCGGTTATGAAAATCACATTGGAAAGTGAGTTAATGTCAGCCCCAAATAAATTTAGTTATAATTCAGTATTACAGTTTAAATATTTTTTCTTTTGTGCAATCAAAGTAATCAAATCTTAATGTATTTACATATACAGTGCGTCCGTAAAGTATTGAATAAATTCGATATTTCCTAAATGAAAAGCCTTTTTAAAAAACCTAAAACAGGTCGATTTATAAATTTAATATTCTACATTTTACAATAAAATTTCATTATACACGTTAAACACACACACATTATTAAATGTAACACCCTGTATTTTAGGACATTTTTAGATCGATAAAAGTGAGCTGATTCCAAAAAAGTATAATACTGGGGGTCTGACGGATATAATTTGAAAGATATGCGCTTAGAAAATTAATTTTTATTCATTTGTAACATTAATAAATTATAAATAAATTATAATAAATAACTTGAAAGTAATCCGGTAATTAATACATGACTTAATCTTTAATATTCGAATTGTAGCCCTTGTTCTATTTGACAGTAATCCAAACGTTATACAAATTCTTGTAGAACCTTGTTTATACTTTCTTGAGAAATATTGTTTATTTCTTTACGAATTCTTGTTTTTAAGTCTCCAATATTTGCAGGTTTCGTTTTATAAATAACATTCTTTAAATGACCCCACATAAAATAATCCAAAGGATTGAGGTCTGGCGACCTCGCTGGCCATTTAATATGTCCACGTTTTCCAATCCACTTGTTCAGAAAAATTTGGTTTAGGTACCTTCGAACATCTAAAGCATAATGCGGAGGCGCACCATCCTGTTGAAACCATAAAATTTTATCAAAACCTCCAAGATTAATTGTACTGGAGAATAAATTAACTAAAGTAGGTACGAGATACCCACTTAAAAACTGAAGGCATGCTGGCTCGTTTAAATTACCTTCGAAATAGTAGGATCCAATGATTTTATTTCTTACAATGCCAGCCCATACGTTTACCTTTTGCGGGTATTGTGTATGATGTTCCTGCCTCCAGTTGTAGTTTTCTTTTGTCCAGTATCTACAATTCTGACGGTTGACTTCGCCGTTTAAGTTGAATGTAGCCTCATCAGAAAAAATAATATTTTGAACCAAGAGAGGGTTTCGGTGGCTGTTATCCATCATTATTTCGCAAAATTGTATTCTTTTATCTAGATCATCCTCGTTTAATACCTGTACAACTGTGCATTTTACTTACTTTACTTGTTTTTATATATTTTGTGTACGGTTGTTTTGCAAACATCGAGATCAATAGTAAACTTACGAACAGAAGTGTGCGCATCTTCTTCAAAAGCAAGTAGAACATCTAATGTTGTAACATAATTTACAGAAAGGACGACCTGATAGGCGTGTATTTTCAACCGTACCAGTTTCTCGAATTTTTTTTTCAATGTTACTTACTGTTGACTGCGTGATGGGTATTTCTGGATATTTATCATTAAATAAATTACACACTTCCATCTGAGTTCGCGATTTGTCTCCATACCCAATCATCATGAGTATTTCAATTCTTTGCTTTACACTCAAATTTATTTCTACTTAAAATTAATTCTAAGCAATAATACAAAACATTTACGAATTAAAACAATTATTGTACTACTTAATTGTTATAAAACGTTACTAAAAATAATTACAGTTTACCAAAAACTAAAAGTAGGCTACTTTTTTGCAATTGATAATAAATAATTTATTTTCTAAGCGCATATCTTTCAAATTATATCCATTAGACCTGAGTATTATACTTTTTTAAAATCAGCTCATTTTTATTGATCTAAAAATGTTCTAAAATAAAGGGTGTTACATTAAAAAAAAAAAAAGAGCCGATGACGTCCTCACTGTAATGTGTATCACCTTGTATAATGAAATTTTATTGTAAAATGTAGAACATTAAATTTAAAATCGACGTGTTTTAGATTTTTTTAAAAAGGCTTTTCATTTAGACAATACCGAATTTATTCCACACTTTATGGACACACTGTATACATTTACAATATAAAACAATGTACGTATTATGGAAAATAGTAATTTGCTTTTATTGGAACTGATATAGTATAAATTTTGATATAGTATAAAGATTTCTTGTTGAGTATATCAATATGTCAACATTACTGTATGTATATACCAACATACCGAACATCTGAAAAAATCATTATGTTTTCGTAAAAAGATGGATTGCGTCTTTAAGATATTCTTACCACTAGGCTCGGACGCCCTAATGTGGTAACAGATTTTAACAAACAAGCAGAAATCAGCTTTAAGTCATAATAGGTGTTTTATTGTACATGCGGCATTCGAAGGCTACCTGCATACAATCCATCTTTCATGGAGACTTATCCTAGCCCAAGATAGTGAAGATAACGCGAGTTCTGAGTGCGCAGTGGCAAAACTCGATAAAGTAGGGAAATATTCATATAATTTACTACTTTTGTTTGTTACTTTCATACAATGATGTATCGTTGTGATATAAACATGAAAAATATGATATAATGAACTTTGCTAATTGAAACTTTAAAGTCCATGAAAAATAATAATAAGTAATCATAAATTGTATTCTAATTGTAAATTAAATAGTTTTAATATACTGTCATATCAGACAGCAACAAAGTTCTAGATTTGATAAAGACGTGCATCTCACACAAATAAATGTACAGCAGCTGCTTCGCCACATATAGATTTGAAGGAAATATTGTATCGCTAACAAAAATTTCTCGAGCCATCCATTACAAGCTTTTATATCAACACTTAGTTTCCTTGCAACTTCTATCCTGAATAATTTTATCAGAAACAGGAATCTTTAGACCGCACTTTACGGAACGAATCGAAAACAATTTGGTCTAATACAGCACCCTCGGTTTTCAAAAATTTTCGTTTCTCTTCCAGGTTTCCGTTCTCAGAAAACTGATTAATTAAATTACTTTTATGTTTCAAGATTTTTAACTGGCTTGAGTTTTTCCAATTCCAAATTTTTCTTCTAACTTTTTAACACTTAACTTATACGTCTCCACTCATTATTCACGTCCCAAAACGTTCAGAACTAAAATTATTTCACTTGCTTTAATTATATAGGTAGATGTTTAGATACATATAAAATTTATTGTGCAATTTAATCCAAAAATAACAAAAATTAATGTTTCAATTACTATTGTTCTTACAAAATACGTAAAATTTATTTAGAATGTATTTACCCAACTAACTTATTTTATTGGTAAATATTTGTATAGGCGGATAAATTTTTAATTATCATCCAGATATGTATAAGACCCGTGGGAAATCGCTGAGTCGTATTTATCTTAAAGGATTGTCTTTCTCCCTGTACACATATAAATTTTATATTTGTATATTTTGTGACATCTCCAGTGAGAGTGTCCGTTAAAAGGAGTTGCAGGACACAGGTTCATATATTATACTATCTCTGATTTTTAGTTTAAGAACCGTCCGTGTAGAGTAGGTGTCCGGCGAAGAGAGGTATCCGTTAGGAGAGAGTTTACTGTATTGAACTGGTGGTTGTGATTTTTGATATACAAATTAACTTTTTCCAGAGTAAGATCGAACGGTACAGAGGATAGATGATCTTCGTGGCTCAGCCCATTACTTGTTTTAAAGGGTTTAGACAGTTGCCCCTTGATTTTTACTCTAAATTCAACTTTTTCAAAAGTTAGTTTGGTTAAGTTTACCAACTGATTTGCACTTTGCACTCTATAAATATTTGATGAGTATCTATGCTATATTCCAATGTTTGTTCTAAAATTTGCTTCCAGTTTTTCTAAAATGTCAGATTTACGAATTCCGGAACCAGCCGGGTAATTTTTCTACCATTTGTTCTGCATACGAGGCATGGTACCATACGGTGACATAATACTGTGAAAAATATTCTATATGCTACATTTAGAAGCGTAATTCCTCTGTTGTTAAAGAATTTAATGATATCTCCTTCTTTGTGTGTGGTGCAAAGTTTTCCAATATTCCAATCAATAGGGAGGGATTTGGGTGTCCATATTTCTTTTATGAGCTACCGTAGTGCCATTATGGTTTCGTAGCCACCATCCCTATGTAGTTCAGCTGGGAGATTATCTATTCCGGGTGATTTGTGGCTAGTCTTTAATTCTTGAAGAATCGTTGGTGGTTCCTCTTCCCTCTCGTCTGTCCCGCTTAACTCTCAAAAGTTCTCTCACTTTTTTGTGTGTGTATTTATCCCTATTTTGGGGTGGTTAAACAGAGTAGTTCGATCCAAGTGTAGAAGTCTTCGAATTTTTTGTTTATCCTCTTTTTCTTCTAGTGCACTCCATTACTGGAAGTTTGTAATCACTACATAAAAATCTATTTTGCACCACTCGTTGGACTTTCATGCCTCTGCAAGTTTTGATATTGCGAAGCCATGACCTGGTTCTTCTTCCTACTCTTCTTTCACCCTCTTATCTTCCCTTTTATTATTATTAATGGCAGGTTATATTTGTCATTTCTCATTATGTGGCCTAGGTACAAGGCCTTTCTTTTTTCAATCGTTGTTATAAGTTCTAACTATCTGTTTATGTCTGTACACCTTTTCCTACTCTTTTTAATTTTTTAATTTATAATGTGTTGTGTCCATGATATTTGCAGCATTCTGCGATAAAGCAACATCTTAAAGGCTTCTAGCCTTCTCATGATATTTAATTTTATTGTCCAGGCTTCAACTTTATACAGCAGGACTGATCATTCAATAACTTTAGTACTGCTCCTAAGTATATAAATTTGTGAACGTGTTCTAAATGAGTATTATAATGAGTCTGCATACCTAATATTGTTAATATATTCATCGTTTATTTTTATACCAATTTCGGCGCCGTTTAGTGCTTGCTTAAATATACACTCAGAGTACAATTTAAAGAGCAATGGAGACATGCCACAGCCTTATCGGACACCTCCTTGTATACGGACGCTTTTAAAAACACTTTTAGTAGTGTAATTGAAATGTTTTAAGGCTGATTTTCTTCGTTACAATAAAGGTTTTGAATTATACAGAGATCTTTTCCGTCTAGCTTTATTTTCTGTAGTTCATACAACAATTTTTAATTCTGGACTGTATTAAAAGCTCTCCGGTGGTCGAGATATACTTTTTTTCGCCGATTAAATCATTTTTGAATGAGTGTTAGATTTGCAAATCGCCTGTCTTGTTCCTAAGGCTTTTCTAAATCCGAACTCAGAGTCACTTATGTCTATTTCACATTTTTTATAAATTCGATTCTGTATTATCTTTAAAAATAGACTAGATTTCTTTGGCATAGCTATGAATTTTGAGCTAAGCCGTTCCCTGGGTATTACACCACTTTCAGAAATACATGTTGTTAAAAAATGTATTAGTAGTTTTATGCTTACAATTCTTTAGACATTGCTTCATTTATTTTATCTGTACGTCTAGCATTGAGGTTCCTTCTCTCTCCTACGTCGACGTCTGTTGCAGTTCAGGTCTGTCATCCGCAAAGGAGTTTTCGATAAATTCCTTCCATACTTGAATTTGTTCGGTTCTTTCTCTAATTATTCTTTCTTTGTTGTCAGCTAGAGTGGGCATATTATTTGTATTGTTATTGGACGTTTCTTTTAATTTTTTATCAAGGTTGAATGTATTATGTTTATTTTCTTTCTAAGTTTTCTATTTTGTCATACAATTCATTTATCCACTTTTATTTTGCTTCTTTAACTTTTGAATTTTTGGTTCTTTGGATTTCTCTATCAAGATATGAGTTGTTTTTGTATTTTTTTTTTCTTCCATGAGTTCCAAAATATCTTCCGTCATCCATTTTTTCCGTTTCTATTCTAAGTTCTTCTGTTTGGACCCCTACTATGGTATTTTTTATGGTTTGCCATATATTTTCTATTTCTTTGTTTTCTGTTATGATTTTTTTTGGGCCTTCACTTCACTTTCGGGTTTGGTTGCAACTTTTTTTGGTTTTGTTTTGTAATATTGTTTTTAGTTTTTATCTGATATTGATAACGACTGGATTATGGTCTGATCCTACGTCCATATCTGGGTAGGTTTTTGCACTCTGGATACGTGATTTAAATCTACAATCAGCAATTTTCTGAGTTTACATTTTATTGTTGTTGATTTTATAGATAATCATTATTTTTGTTTTATTTTTAATGTTTCGAAATGTATGTTTCTCACCAATTACTTCAGTTCATCGTGTACGAACGCAACATCTTTTTCAATTTGTGCTATAAATAATGTACCTATATATATTTTTTTTAATTGCCGTATTGCCAGGCAACGGTGGAGGAAATCTTTTTTGGAGATCTACGTCACGGAACAAGACACCATGGCATCTTTCGGTCGAGTAGGATACTAGGCCAAAAGACCCCAGGGTAGTGCCGGATTAACCGTGTTCTGGCTAAAACCTTAACCACCATTACAGAGAGGTTAATGGAGGCCACTTAATGAACAACTAAAATAAAAAACTAAAAATTTATAAATAACCATACCTATTGTCGTAAATCAGAAAATGTTTCAGACGTTAGTTTCAGATGTTGAAGTTTCAGATTTTAATGTACTTGTATTAAAGATAAATCAAAGACAGAATTCATAACTCCACCTATTAAAATGCTTTCTTTCCACTTATCCAAATCTAGTCTAATTATATATTTACTTCTTCTTCATCAAGTGTCATATTAGAATTATCCGACCTAGGCGATCACCATTATGAACGCTTCTCGACCTTCTGCCACATGGCTGCACATACTATGTATTTACTATATAGGTCAAATAACCTTGGAAATAATATGCACATATTTTTTCATTTTGCACTACGAGGAATCTTATGATGGCTCCATTGTTTTAAACCAAACATTCAACTAGTTTAACCAGGTGATTAGAGATGTTATGCTAACAAAAATAAATCAAAGTACATACTATTGTATAATATTAGAGGCTTTCTTTGTTTGTGCAAATATGGTTTGGGTACCTATTTTAATTTTGTTAACAATTGGTTTTAAAATAAAGAAAAAGAAAACAAGAATAATTTTCGATTAGTAAATTAAGTAAAGTAAGACAAAATTCAGGGATTAATATAAAGAAGCATTTCAATCATCATGATAAGTGGCTCGACAATCCGTTGTGGATTTTGGCCTGCTCACAAAGAAGTCGCCACTCCTGTCGATTCCTGGCAACTTCCCTCCATCTTCTAACCCCTAGAATCTGTAGGTCTTCTTCCACATCATCAATCCATCTCATTCGTGGTCGTCCTCTGCTTCTTGTGCCCTCTGATTTTGAAAATGTTAATCTCTTCGTGTATTCGTGATCTGACATCCTAGCAATGTGTCCAGCCCATCTAAGTCTCTGCACTTTAACGAATTTCACAATATCTGGATCGGTGTATAACTAATACAGTTCAAAGTTGTATCTTCGACGCCATAGCCCATTTTCATTTACGGCCCCAAAACTCTTTCTAAGAATTTTTCTCTCAAAAATACCAAGAAGTCTTTTGCATTTTGAGATAAGATCCACGTTTCAGCCCCATATATCAAAACTGGTCTTACTAAGGTCCTGTATATTAGGCTTTAGTGCACGTTTTATATTTTTATTTTTTAAATGTCTCTGGAGGCCGTGAACAGTTCTGTTTGCTATTGCTATGCGTCTTTTTATTTCGTCGCTTGTCGTGTTTGTTGCGTTTACTAGCGATCCAAGATATGTAAATTCTTTGACTTGCTCAAAGGTATGGTTGTTAATTTGAATTCTTTGTTGGATATTTCGAGGGTTTTTAGAAACCAACATATATTTTCCTCGTTTGCCACAAGTCCTAATTCACTTGCTGCGTCCGCAAGCCTTGTAAAACACTGACCATGTCTCTCATACTTCTGCCCACTATAACTATATCGTCAGCGAATGCGAGAATTTGCGTCGATCTATTAAAAATAGTTCCATTAATTCTAATATTTAATTGTCTGATTGCCTTTTCCAAGGCAATATTAAAGAGAAGACACGCCAGCGCGTCCCTCTGTCTTAGACCATTATTAATGTCAAAGAACGTAGAGTTTTCTCCTTCAATTCTAACACATGAGCTTACGTTTTGCATTGTTAGGTGGGTCAACTTAACTAACTTAGGTGGGATCCCAAAATCTATCATTGCATTATATAATGCAGTTCTTTTCACACTGTGATAGGCTGCTTTGAAGTCAATGAAGAGATGGTGTGTTTCTATGTTATATTCTAGCGACTTTTCTAGAATCTGCCTATGTGCTTGAATTTGATGTGTAGTTGACTTTCCAGCAGTAAATCCGCATTGATATTGACCAGCAATATCCTTTGTAAAATGTTTAAGTCTTTCAGATAATACATTGCCGAAGATCTTATACGCAGATGCTAACAGAGTAATGCCTCTATAGTTCTTACACTCCAGTTGATCCCCCTTTTTATGCAATGGACATATTATTCCCTTCAGCCACTCTTCTGGTACCCATTCATTCTGCCATATAAGTACTATTAGTTTATGGATTGCTGCAAAAAGTTGATCACCACCTTTTTTATACATTTCCGAAGCATTTCAATCGCTAAACTGTATATTCACATTTATGAATGAAAATAATTTATACAGTATAATTAGATTCGCATACGTTTTTATTACGTGGTGTTAAATTATATTTATTTAACTTTTACTCATCGTAATCGGCTACATTTTTGAATAACAATATATAATTAGCATAATGATTATGAAACTAATATTTATTAACGGGAATCAATAAACTTGACCTTCTCGAAAATGCTTTTTCTTCATGAACAAATGTAACAGTGACCGTATTTAGTAAGCTTTGAATGTATATTCAGTAACAATTATCATTCTTTAGCAACTAAAAATATAAGCGAGTAGCCTTAACTTCAATACCTTAGGTTGATAAATATTTAAATATAGTTGCTATTAATGTACAATTTACATACTACCAATCTAAATACGGACAGTTTCGATCATGTAATTAATATTATGAAATATGTGTTTTATTTTGCATAAATATTAACCAACATAATTGATAATATTTAGCCAGCCAAGAATTACTGTACCTATGTATATTTTTTCATACTTAATCGAAATTCACTGTAATTTTAATTTAAAATACGATTTGAAGTTTTGCTTTCCACGTCAAAAATAATTTTTACAATATAAATTATTCATACTATTTTATGTTTTTATTTGAAAATAGAAAAAATTCTTCTAATACCTTCATTTTGTCTGCCTTATCTATAATTAAAATTCAATAGTGTTACTGCTTTTGAGAGTTAAGCGGGACAGCCGAGAGGGAAGAAGCACCAACAACGATTCTTGAAGAATTAAAGACTAGCCACAAATCACCCGGAATAGATAATCTCCCAGCTGAACTACATAAGGATGGTGGCTACGATGCCATAATGGCACCACTGTAGCTCATAAAAGAAATATGGACACACAAATCCCTCCCCAGTGAGTGGAATATTGGAAAAATTTGCACCACACACAAAAAAGGAGACATCATTGAATTCTCTAACAACAGATTAATTACGCTTCTAAATGTAGCGTATAGAATATTTTTTACAGTATTATATCACCGTATGGCACCATGCCCCGTATGCAGAACGAATGGTAGGAAAACTACCAGGCTGGTTTCAGAATCGGTAAATCTGTAATTTTAGAAAAAACACTGGAATATGGCATATATACTCATCACATACATATAGACTATAAAGCAGGCTACAACTCTGTAAATAGAAGAGAAATGTTCAAAGCAATGAAAGAGCTAGGAGTACCAAATCAGTTAACAAACTTAAAAAGCAATATGTATACCACAAATCAAAACCACCAGTTCGATACAGTAAACTCTCTTTTAACGGACACCTTTCTTCGCCGGACACCTACTCTAGACAGACGGGTAAACATCAGAGATAATATAATATATGCACCTGTGCCCTACAACTCCCTTTAACGAACACTCTCAACAACGGATGCGAACAGTAAATAATAACATTTTTTTCCAAATATTTCTTTAACCCGGTAGGTAAATAATCATCAATCATATCAATTACGGAAATAATTATACAATAATAATATTTATACAATACCTATTTACAACACTAGGAATTCTAAGATTTCCTACATGGCGAAACTAAATACTTATTTAATTTTAAAAATTTACTTCATAAATTTATTTTTGCGGTGCTTCTTTTATACTTCTTCCCCGTGATTTGGGCCAATTTTCTATCTCGTTTTATTGTAATCCTTTCTTTTCTGCTTTTTGTCTGACCTGATCTTATCCTATTCTTAGATTCGTTTTTTTTTTGTTATTCTTTCGTCGTTCAGGAGATAGATGAGGACTAAATTGTTTCTGTTGGCTTTAACTTTAACTTTTCTATTATTATGTTAATTTCTATTTTATCTATTCCTTCCTTAGCATTCATTCTTCTTTTGTTTTTTTGTTAGTTTCTATAACTCACTTACATAGATTATTGAAGGTCTTACCGCTTTTTATACACTTGCCTTTTTTAATTCTTTGGATATATTTCCTTTCCTATTTTTCCTGTTTTTTTTATTCTATTGTTTATTTTAGCATTTACTATCCACTTCTGACAATGTTTCGCGATCACTTCCAGCCCCTGTATAAACATACCCATCTAAAATGTCATGGGTTCGGGCCTTAAGTAGTGCCATTGTTTTAGGCCAAGTTTTCATAGTTTTTAAGATATTGACATAGGAAACAAACATTTTCCATGAAAACCAATAAGCATTTCATCAATGAAAATTTAAAGTAGTCCCAAGAACGCTACTCAAAAAATACAAACAATATTTTAAAGTCTTTTACTTTATGTCCGAATTTTCATTATCAATAAGGCGAATAGAATTAAACTATTGGGAGAATGTTTTTGTTTGCAAGTAACAAAACATACTAGCTTATTTAATTTTTATTTTAAAACAATTTCCAAAGTAGAAAGGTCAAATATAACTTTTTTAAAATAAAATTGTGGTTTATTTTTATTAAATAAAGTAGTTAATATAAAAATGTCACAAAAAATGATTTTAAACCACCACAAGAAAAAAAATGTGAATGAAATAGAAAAAGTTGTAATACAGAAGCAAAGAAGCTATTAAGAATTAAAAAAAAAATTTAAAAGGTCTTAATTCTTAACACCAATTCTCCTGAAGAAGAAAAGAATGAATTCTATGAGAAACTTAAAGAATTGTACGAAGAAATACCAAAGAACGACATACTAATCCTGTTAGGAGACTTCAACGCAAAGATAGGGAAAGAAGACACGAACAGAGAAATCGCAGGAAAAGAAACGATCCATCAAAATAAGAATAACAATGGCAGGAGAATATGTAATGTAGCAGCAGCAACCAATACTTTTATTATTAGCACTCAATTCAAGCACAAAAAAGAGCACAAAGTAACGTGGCTAATACCTGGAACAACAGATGGAAACCAAATAGACCACATCCTAATCTCAAAAAAATGGAGAACAATTTTACAGAATGTAAGGTCTTACAGGGGAGCCAATGCTGATTCGGATCACATTTTGGTGATAGGCGACATGAAATTGAAGATACTTAAAGATAAAGACGACAGAAAGAAAAGATAGAGGTGGAATCGGTCGAAACTAAATACAGATAATGCAAACAGAAAATTCTGCACTAAATTGGAAGAAAACTACTAGTCTTAAAACCATCGAACATAGATAAAACTTAGGAAGACATAAAAGATAGTATCTTAACAAGAGCAGAGGAGACGATAGGACTAATGGAAGACAATAAAAGAAAGGATTGATACGATGAAGAATGCGAGCAAGCTAGTAAAGACAAGGACAAAGCAAGACACAGGTGGGTAGCCAAAGGGAAACAAGAAGATCTCCTACACTATAAAGAAAAAGAAGAAAGAGTCAGACAAATGCTGCAAAACAAAAAAGAAGAAATGGATCGAAGAATTACTGCAGGAACTCGAAGCCAATAGTAATGACAATGCAAGACTATACAAATACATAAAATCACAGAGAAAAAAGAGATACCGGCAAATATTGGAAAAATGGAATGGGAAACACACTATAGAGAACTGTTTAAAAAGAAAGACGATGCTGAAAACGAAGAAAATGAAGAACAAACAGAAAATAGGAATGGAGAACAATCAGAGCCTCCCTTACAGCGAAGTATTGGCGACCATAAACAGATTAAAGACAAGGAAAGCAGCAGGACCAGATGACATTATAAATGAGTTCTTCAAGAAAGGGGGAGAGGAACTAGCCCACAGAATCCACAACCTAATAGAATAAATATGGAAAGAAGAACGCATGCCGAACGACTGGAATTGTGGTCTGACAACTGCACTATGAACATGAAATGCACTAACTACAGGTGAATCACGTTATTAAATACAATGTACAAAATATTAACTAATTTGATCAGACAAAGAATAGAAAAAGAAACTAGAACAAAAATAGGTGAATACCAACATAAACTCAGAGAGGGTAAGTCAACAATAGATGCAATACACATTGTAACACGAATCGTCGAAAAAAGTTACGAGCACGGAATAGATCTACAGATACTGTTTATTGACTACAAGCAAGCTTATGACAGTGTACTAAGGGAGGAGCTAATTAAGGATATGAATCAATTAGGCATCCAAGAAAAACTAATAAGTCTCACGAAAAAGGCCCGTCAGATGAAGTACAAATGGAAGTAGGTGTCAGACAGGAAGACTCCCTGTCAACAACATTATTTAACATTGCCATAGAGGGGGCAGTAAGAGCAGCAAAAATTATGGGAACGATTATCGAATCTTCAGCCCAACTGATAGCGCATGCCGACGATATTACATTGGTTACTAGAGATTTAAAAACCATGCAGAACATAATATTAATACTAGATAAAGAAGCAAAGAAGAGAGGGCTAGTAATAAACCAAAGCAAAACGAAATACCTCAAGTGTTCAAGAGAGAATATGAACATAGAGAAAGAAATTAAGCTTGGTGCATATACATTTGAAAGAGTACACCGTTTCAAATACCTGGGAGTGATGGAGAATGACAGAAATGATAGAACGGATGAAATAAATGAACGCATCCTACTGGGTAATAAAACCTACTGGAACTACCAAAAATTCCTGAAAAAAAAGCACATTAGTAAGAAAACCAAATTAAAAATTTACAAGACTGCAATCAGGCCAGTGATCACCTATGGTGCAGAGACGATGTGCCTAACACAAAAAGATGAAATGAGGTTAGAAATCTTAGAGAGAAAGATAATTCGACGAACAATGGGACCGGTGAGGATAAGTGTAGGCGAATTTAGAAGATTAACCAATGGAGAAATTAAAGAAGTCATCGAGGGTGAAGATATAATCAAGTTCGTGAAGACGCAAAGGCTCAGGTGGCTGGGACACACAGAAAGAGCTAACCTAGACTCTACGCTAAAGCGAATAACTGGATGGAGACCAACAACAAAGAGACCAAAAGGGGAGACCCAAAACAACATGGAGAGATCAAGTCTTAGGAGACATAAAGAAGCTGAGAATCTACAATTGGAAGGAGCGCTGTAAGGACCGGAAAGAATGGAGGAAATTTGTAGACAGGGCCAAGTCACAGACGCTGCTATAATAATAAAAAAAAACAACAGCGGACTGATTCTCCGCAATAAATGAATCAGAGAGCCCAAAAGGGCGGCAAACACTCCGCCAGGAGTGAATAAACCATGATGATGATGATAACACCAATTCTAAGAACCTTTTTTATACCATAGTAGTAGAACAAGCTGTCTTCTAGACCATTTTGGTAACCATGCCATTAAGGTCTCATTATCTCATCATTAAGATGATTATCATTTCACCTTGAAGTATGCAAGAAGTGCCAAGAAATCCACGAAGTGATCAAAAATGAATAGACGGTTGTAAGACTATGTATACCGAGTGTACACCTATCCACTTATCTATTAATATTTACTTCTCTTCCAGACAATTATACAGTATCTCAAATGAGTGACGGCTAATGACCAGAGAATAGATGAAGAAGTGCAAGAAATGGTGGTCTAAATGACTAGAGAATTTACTTTATGTGGTAAATGCAAAATTCATCGCTTATTGCTTCATCTCTTTTGTAAAAAACAAATATTTTTCTGTAAGATTCTTAATTGTTGCCAACTATTTTGTGGATTTTTAAACACAGCTAAAAGTGTTTTAGCTGTAGCGTAAATCTTTACAAATACGAAACAAATATCAATATATTCTGTTTGTAGATAGAGAAATTCACAATCTCCTAACTCTATTAATGACTCCTTTCCCTTCCAGTTTCCAAAAATCAATAATCTTACATAAAAATTGTTTTAGAAAAATATAGCTAAATGTTTGTCTCTTTAATCATTACAGGATATCCCCCAAACATTTAAAAATCAGACTAGGCACGATAAAATTTGGCTAGGCAATTCAATACTCACAATTTTCGGTGTATCTCTTAAAATATTGAGAAAAAGTGAAATCGCTTCAAAAGACGTTTATAAGGTTGTGTGAGTCTATAAGATTATGCCTGACCAACTTAAGAACATTTGTTACCGAACAATACAAAACAGGGAGCCTAAGAAATATTACGACAATTGAATACAGGGTGTTTCAGAAAGGTATGTCATAAATTAAATCACGCATTCCGGGGACAAAAATAAATTGATTGAATCCAACTTACCTTAGTACAAAATTATACACAAAAAAAGTTACAGCCCTTTGAATTTTCAAAATAAAAATTGTTTTTTTGCATTATCTCCTAAACTACTTGACATTTTGTAATACAAATGGACACATTACTTTCGTGTTCTGAAAGCATTTTTCATACAAAAAAAAAACAACAAAATCTAAGCGCACAGAAAACCCCATAAGGGGGGTGTGCAGTAGGTAGGATCGAAAAAAACGTTTTTTCGAATTTGATAATGGCCCGGGTGGCAAAAGTTGCCATTCATAAAAGTAAGTTTTTTGCCAAAAAAATTTTTTTTTAATCAACCCCTTCAGGTGCCCCAACCCCCTAAAAAAAAGTTTTTTTTTTGGAAAAATTTTTCGATACGGCCCTACGTGTAAACTCTTCTTGAATGTTTAAAAAGTGTGTGTTCAAAAATTGGAGGCACTCGGAACATTTTTCTCGGAACTCTTTACGTAACTGGATACCCAGTTACGTAAAGAAATATGTGTTTTTATTTATTTTGACTTTCAAATATATTTTGGTTACTTTTCACATTATTTCGTTTTATTCAAGTTAATTAAATTTCTATAGTTAAAAATATTATAATAGTTGCTTTTGTTTCAGATACCAAACAAAGTAAAATGAGCGCAAGAACACCTACCAGGAAAACCACCCTTTGTCCTATCTTTGCAACCCTTGCCGAGATGTCCCAGCTAAGACTTCCCACGAATGCGGATATAATTCGACACTACTTGTTTGTCAGGAATGAGAAAAAAGGCATCATGACAGGCAAAGATCCACCAGCTTCAATAATAGCAACAGAAACTGCAAACACTCTAGTGAACATCTGGAAGAAGTCATCGGTTCCAACAATTACATTTAAAAAAGTTACTGAGAAAGTAAAAAAATGGAATACTGACTATAGGACTCTACTCAAACCATATAAGGGCAGGCAGCAATCTGAAAGCTACACAAAGAAGCTTACAGATTTAAAACTTAGCTGGGAGGAAACTCTCTTTGATATTGCTAGTTGTAAATGTAAAGACCTCAACGATTGCCATTGCTCCAAAGAGAAGAAGATTCCAGTACAAGAAAGGGAATTTGTAACAGATCAGCGAACTACCAGAAACCTAGTCATATGATCAATTGATGTAGCATCATCCAGGAAATTAGCAATAAGAAACCAAAGAATGATGGAACGATCTCAAGAACATGAAGAACAATTTGAAAAACGCCCAAAATTAAAGTCTAGAGATACTGCATCTGAGCCAGGAGACTCTGAGAATGAGACTAGGACTGATCCTGGAAAGTTGTCTGACTCTGATCCCCAGCCCTGTTGTTCTTCCACATCTGAAAACGTTACAAATTTGCAAATGAGGGTAAATCTCACAGCTTTTGCTAGGGAGTGCGATCGTTACGGTGTTTCAGACAGAAGCGCTGCATCACTTTCTTCCGCTCTGTTACAAGATTGGGGCATCATTAATGAACAGGACACTTCCAAAATAATAGATCGAAATAAAGTTCGTCGGGAAAGGGAAAAGCACAGGAAAGAATTGCAAATTGAGAACATGGAGGTAGTAGAAGCATTATATTTTGATGGACGGAAGGATAAATCCCTGACACAAACTAAGAAGGGCGATAAGTATTACTATAGTATCATCACAGAGGAACATATATCCTTGGTAAAAGAGCCAGGTTCCATTTACCTCGGCCATTTAGCCGTATCGTCTGGATCAGCTGTCGTCATCAAAGATGCAATATTGGATTTCTTTAATAGAAAAGAAGTATCGACTGAATCGTTAATAGCAGTTGGATGTGATGGTACCAATGTCAACACAGGGACAAACGCAGGAATAATAAGACTACTAGAAATTGCCCTAAATCGCCCTCTTTAGTGGTTTATTTGCATGTTACATCTAAACGAACTTCCGTTACGCCACCTTTTAATCCAACTTGATGGTGTTACTCAAGGTCCGAAAGCTTTTTCTGGTGCCATTGGAAAATCAATACAAGCTTGTGAAACCCTCCCTTTAGTCAGATTCTCGAAAATTGTGAGTAACACTATTCCTGATTTAGATAGAAAGATTTTGAGTAATGATCAGCAATATTTGTATGATATGTTGCATGCAGTATCATCTGGAGAATGCAGCGAAGACCTTGCGAGGATTAAACCAGGACCAGTCGTACATTTAAGATGGGTGACAACGGCGAGTAGAATCCTTCGGTTATATGTCGCATCGGAGCATCCCTCCGAAAATCTGGTACACTTAGCTAAATTTATCATGAAAGTATATGGTCCATTATGGTTCAGTATCAAATGTAAGCCATTGTGTACTGAAGGTCCACGACATTTGTGGAGATTGATTGCATATTCAAGATATATGCCGACTGATTTAAGGAAGATAGTAGATGTAGACAATTTCGCGTACCGCCTTTAAACATGCAGGCAGAGGATTATACAGATATAATTTACTGGTATAAAACAGATAGGTCAGAACCACTAATAATAAAGCACGTCTCCGACGAGGACCTGGAAAGTTTTGTATCTGGTCAAGAAACTGCAGCACCCTTTCTAGATTTGTCCAAGTTCCCCTGCCACACTCAGGCCACTGAAAGATGTGTACATTTAGTTACAGAGGCATCATCTAAAGTTTGTGGAGAGGAAAAACGAGATGGTTTCATAAAATCTCGAATCGAGTCCAGGAAGCTAATGAAATCATTTAATTCTAAGTCAGAATTTAAGTTTAAATAACCTTTTGTTCCTTTTAATAATAATATACGTTATAAGTTAAATATTTGTTAATAATAACATATTTTTTGTAAATCGGTACACGTTCCTTTTAAGGTAAATACGTTTTGGCAGCTTAAGTGTTTTGTTGAATTGTTAGTTTTATTTTTCTTACCTACATTATTGTTCCTACACTCACTTTTAATATTTAATATTACCTTATAGAAATGTAACGAGTCGTATTACCGTCAATAAATGTATTATTCCGTTAATTTGTTTAGATTTCAGCTAAAATTGTATTATCTATATGAAATAGGATTTTTTTATTTTCCGTTAGGTCTTTGGGGCACCTCCAAAAATGTTCCGAGAGCCTCCAAATTTTAAACACAAACTTTTTAAACATTCAAGAAGTGTTTACATATAGGGCCGTATCGAAAAATTAAAAAAAAATTTTTTTTAGGAGGTTGAGGCACCTGAAGGGGTTGATGTAAAATAAAATTTTTTTGGCAAAAAACTTACTTTTATGAATGGCAACTTTTGCCACAAGGGCCATTATCAAATTCGAAAAAAAGTTTTTTTCGATCCATCCTAGTGTGCAGCCCTAAATTCTCCCAAACTTTTGAGTACGTTCAAATCTAATGAATTTTGTAGAATCATTAGTTTAACACATTATTTTTAAAACTTTTTTTCCTTTTATCACTTTTTCGAAAAACTAGTTTTTTCTTAGTTGGCCATAAAATTACAATTAGTTTCTACGGATACAATAATTACAAACAGTTCCATCAATAATAGTCAATAATTTGAAGCTATCATTTATTGTGTGAATAAGATTAATATTAAAAATTTTGATATTACAATGGCCTACACATTTCAGGAAATAGCAGATATGCATTTAACTTTGGGTAAGTTGGATCAGATTAAATTATGATTTCAATAAACTATCGGGAATATCGTAGGTGAATGTCAAGGAAATAGTGCAGCAGCCGCAAGGCGTTATGCAGTAAAATACCGCAATCGAAATACACCCGATAGACGATTATTTCTGACCATTGATCGTCGTTTACGGGAAACGGGTACATTCCAACCGCAAGTTGCTGGCAATAGTGGTCGTCCAATAATGGATGCAACTGATGAAGACATTTTAAAAATCATTAAAGAAGTCCCTGAAACAAGTACAAGGGTAATAGCTGCTCAACTAAATGTTCCTCACTTAAGGGTTTGGAGGCGTTTGAAGGATCAGCTGCTTAAACCCTATTACTTAACAACGGTTCAAGAGTTATTGGTTGAAGATTATCCTAAAAGGATTGGATTTTGCGATTGGTTGTTAATGGAAAACACTCGAAATGTTAATTTTATTAGAAATATTTTGTTTGCCGACGAGGCTACCGTCAGTAGAAATGAAATACCAAACCATTATAACGAGCACATTTGGGCCGACGAAAATCCTCAAGCCAAAAAAACGATCCATCACCAAAGGACTTTCAAAGTGAATGTTTGGGCAGGAATTGTGGATAACAATGTAATAGGCCCAGTATTTCTTCCCAACAATTTAACTGGTGATAATTATTTGCAGTTCTTGTCAAACGATTTACAAGAGTATTTGGAAGAAGTAAATACTGCAATAAGGCAAAATATGTGGTTTCTACAAGATGGCGCTCCACCGCATTATAGTAATGAAGTTCGGAAATACCTTTGCAGGCAGTATCCTGATCGGTGGATTGGAAGGGGTCGTGACGCACCTATTTCTTGGCCACCCAGGCAAGTCCAGGTCTTAACCCCATGGACTTTTGCTTTTGTTGGTTTATGAAAGAGAAAGTGTATTTTGTAACAATAGAGAACCAACAACAATTGAGGGTTAGATTAATTAAAGCTGCAAATCAATTTCGTCAGAAAATATAATTTTTCAGCGCATTGAGTTTTCCTTATTAAAACGATACCAAACGCGTATTGAAGAAAAGGTGGTCATTCTGAACATTTATTGTAATATCATAGAAGTTATAGACATTTTTTGTACTTCGTCGTCCTAATCTGTAAACTGCGTAACTCCATAATTTTCTGAGAATGAGTTATTACTGCCATCTTTCAAAAAGTACCAACTTATCGTTTAGAAGAGGAGGCAGTGCATATTTCTACCAGATAAGTACATAGCGACCTCTTTGTATACACCGTCTCTCCCTTGCCGCCAAATTTAGTACGAAAAATTAGTAACTCCTTAGTTTGTCGTAGAATATACCACACGTCTGACCTATCTCTGTTTTGAAAGTGTTGTTCACTGTTATTTTGAAATATTTTTAAAAAAAAGTTGGTGGTAAGTAGTATTAAATAATTATTAAACAATATACAAATATTAGTGATATGTTTATCTAAAAAATATTTCCGTTTTACCATCCAATCTTTTAAAATGGGATAGTATTCGTATTAGTCATATTGCTATAAATATGTGGATTTACGAAGTTTTCGGAAATCGATTATCTTGTTATTATTATTTCAATTTTGACAAAATACAATATTCTCTTTATATCGAAAGCAATCAGAGAATCAGAGATAAAGTAAAGGTTTATTCTAAAGAGATGTATGGATAAAAAAATTATTTTTCTTCTTCTTAGAGTACCGTTTTCCTACGGAGGTTGGCAATCATAATGGCTATTTTTATTTTTGAGCTTGCTGCTCTAAATAAATTAATCGATCTGCATTGATACCAATCACGTAGATTCTTCAACCATGAGTTCTGCCTTCGGCCAACAGATCTTCTTCATCGAATCTTTCCATGTATGATGAGTCTCAAAATTTCTTATTTTGGTCCCCTCATCACGAGGCCTAGTATTAGTATTTCTCTATATCCGTGGTATTTCTCTAGATTTATTCTTTTAGGTATTGGATGTTTAGTTTTCTATTAAGTCGCCAAATTTCTTTGGCTACTCATAACAGAAGTTATTGAATGTATACAATATATCAGAAAAAATCAAATTAATAAAACATTTGGACTTATTTTTTTCGTATATTTTTTAAATAGATAAATTAATATAAAACACAAAACTGAAAAGCCTTTTTTTAGGCTTGAACAATGAACTCCAATTCAAGGTAAATGTAATGTTTACAGTTGGCACTAAACGCAGATTTACCAGATAATTTCGTGTAACAACTTTGTGTAATTTGGAAAATATTCCAATAGTATTTATTTCTTTAAACGAAGAGTTACCAGGTAATGACGAGATAATACAAGTTTTGACGAGCTTTACGGATGTTCCGGTAAATATCAAGGAAAGCAGATGCGAGCAAGAAATTATAGAAAACGAAAATGAATTAGCCGAATCGGATAACAGACAGTCAGATTTGGAAACTGAAGTTGAGGGCAAAAATGTAATCAATAAGAGAAAAAGAGTAAAAAGATGTCAAGTGAATTAACAGAATTCGAGTGACCCTTAAACACAACGAAATATAATGAAAAATAGATGTGATTGTAAACTGAGTAAAGGAAACAGTAAGATAAATTGCGGATTGTTAACGGAGCTGCAACGTGAAATAATATTTAGAAGATTTTGGGAATTTACTTGGAAAGAGAAAAGAATAATTGTAAAGAAAACCTTTTTAAATCAGAATCTCATTACTGCCGTGCCAGCTCATCTACATTGTATTTGAAATCAGTATGGGAATCGAAATGGCAGTTATATAAATTTTATGAGGATAGTTGCAAAGAGAACAATGCATCTGCTCTATCGTATGCAACGTTCTCAAAAATGTTTGATGGGCAAAATTTATTACTATATTCTCCTAAAAAAGATCGCTGTGATGTCTACATTGGATACGAAAGTAAAAGCATTGAACAAGATCAATTTGATTTGCATATGACCTTAAAAAGTGAAGCTAGAGATAAATTACACAAATACACTAAATCTAAACACACAGTGTTTTCTATGGACTTGCAGTCTGTATTATTGTCACCTAAATCGAATGTTTCGTTCATGTATTACAAATTGGCAGTACACAATTTTACATTTTATAATAATAAAGATAACAAAGGACTTTGCTTTTTGTGGAATGAATGTGAAGGGGACTTGACTGCCAATGAGTTTTTAACAATAATTGTCTATTTCATCTCTAACCTATTAAAAACGTCTGCACCATCTAACACCATAATATTGTACAGCCACGATTGTAACTACCAAAATAGAAACTGCATTCTGGCAAACAGCTTGTTAAATCTTGCCTGTGAAGAAAATATAGAAATTATTCAGAAATTTTTTTTAACCTTCGTCTTCCCGGGTGGGGTACAGCTGTACCCCAGATACACATTTTTTGTAATATTTGGTTTAAATGCGATGGTTACACGTATTTAGTTTCCCTGTCGCGAAGTAGCGATAAGTACTAGTATATTTTTACTTCGATTTTGTTATACTGTAGTGTTGGCTTTTTGCATCCGCCGAACTTTGAAAATGCCATCAAGATTTATCTAAAGCCGAATTAGAGCGACTTATGTTTGCGGAGTCTGACGATGAATTGGAAGATGATATCATAGTGTTCTCTGAAGGCAAAGATAGTGATATGGAGCCAGAAATCATTGAAAAATTGTCTGACGTCATTGAAGCCGATAATGAAAATGTTCAGCAAATTACAAATCAAGCAAACGTAAGAAAAGAGCCTGTCAATCCAACGTATATATCTAAAGAGGGTATGCATTGGTCAAAAATACTTTATCCTCAGACACGAAGAATTGTAAAAAATATTTTGAAGAAACAAGCAGGTCTCACTACGTATAGTTCGAATTTTACCACTAGAATTGAAGCACTTTCGTTGTTTTTCTCAGACGATCTTTTAGGAATTATAGTACCTCAAACAAATAATAAAGCCGAACAGGTAAATATCTTTATTTGATAATACCTATCAGTTTGCATCTGACAAATCATCAGATTTGAATAAACGGATTGTAATGTCATGGGTAATTTTTTTTCGATCATAAACAAATGGAACGAAACAAATCCAAATAAACCAGCACGTACTTGACAGCTAACAGATCATATAGAGATTCGCGCTTATTTAGGACTTCTGCTTATTCAAGGAGCACTTCAAGCTACAAAAGAGCCCCAAAAAATGTTATGGTGTACCGATAGAAAATACGCTAGGCCTATTATTCCGGCAACTATGTCACGTAATAGATTTCAGTTGCTTACAGCATTTATTCGTTTCGATGACTATTCTACCAGAGCTGAGCGTAAAGCGCATGATAAACTCGCACCTATTAGAGAGCTGTTCGATACTTTTGTGAAAAATTGTACTATGGCATGTTCACTTGGACCGCATCTTACCATAGATGAACAACTAGTTTCATTCCGAGGGCGATGCCCTTTTCGTGTGTACATGAAAAGCAAGCCTGATAAATATGCCTTAAAGATTTGGGCGATGGCAGACAGCGAAAATGCTTACAGTATGAATTTACAAGTTTATCTTGGAAAATAGAATAACGCACCCAAAAAAATCAAGGTGAAAGAGTCGTCCTTGACCTTATGGAGCCACTTGGCTCTGGATATAGCATAACTATAGATAATTTTTTTACAAGCTTACCACTGGCCGAAAAACTATCAAAAAAAGGATTAAGCCTATGTGGTATAATAATCTGCGTAAAAATAAAGCATGTATTCCCAACGAGTTGCTACCCAAATTGTTCAAGCCTGTTCATTCTAGTATGTTTGCTTTTTCGAAAGACCATACTATGGTTTCTTATGTTACCAGCAAAGGCAAATCGGTTATTTTATTATCCAATGAACATCATGATGATGCTGTTGCCGATGAAACATTAAATAACAAGCCAGATAATATACTGCACTTTAATCATACAAAAGGTGCAGTAGATACCACAGATAAGATGGTAAAGCAATACTCTGCTCGTAGTATATGCAACCGATGGCCAAAGGCAGTGTTTGGCCAAACATTGGATATTTCTGGCCTGAACGGTTACATCTTATGGTGTATCAAATACCCGGGTTCATCTAGAGAAAAAGATGATAGAAGTAATTTTTTACTAAATCTAGGAGAAGCTTTAGTTAAAGAAAATATTACCAGGCGATCTAATGAGGGAGTACGATTGAGTAAGACGTTGAAGCAGTACATGCAAGATGTCGTTCCAGAGTTGGTGCTGGTAAAGATGCAAATGGAAGCAGCCTGTGAACGATCTTCAAGTGGACGGTGCTACTTATGTAGTCGAAATAAAGATCGTAAATCAAGGCAATTTTGTAAGCAGTGTAAAAATTTTTTTATGTGCAGAACACCATATCAAGGAAGTAATTTGCACCCGATGCCAAGAAACTTCAGACTAGTTTTCGGTCCTAAGATTTATTTTTTATTCCTACAGTTAATTTAATTAAATGATGAAAATTATTTTTTTGTTCGATATACCCTTTGATGTAATAAATATGTGTTAGTTTAAGATTTTATTTCATTTTCTTATAATAAAAATTAAATATACGCATTTTTTCCTTTGGGGTACAAATGGAACCCACATGGGACTCCACGTAATTTTACCGACGTGGAAAGCCGAAGGTTAAAGGTAAATGGAAGTTAATTCTGTTTATTCAACAATTGAGAGAAAATTAAAGAAAAGAACATTAATGTACCAGCAGATTATATTTCTTTTTGTGAAACTGCCTGCAAAGACCCTTATTACGTGAAATATTTGAACTATACATGTAAAAAAATGGACTTAAATTACCACAGTTCAATCAGAAATGGAAAAATAGTTGGTGACCCCCATGTAACTGATCTGAAATAACTCAAGTACACAAGAAATGGAATTTTTTACAAGTTGACACATTCAGATCAAGAATGGAGAACGTTGGATGTCAGAAGAAATACCAAGTTTGAAGTGATACCATTTGATAATTTACCATCCCTGTACAGAGAAAGAATAAAAATGTCTCTGGAAAAATACAATCATCTTCAAGCTTTAAAAAAAGTATGCTGAATGACTATCACTCATTTTATGATGAGTTACCGCACAAATAAACACTTCGAAAAATGTTTTGTTTATTTTAGTTTATAATGTTTATTTTGATCCTTTTTATTTCTCAAATAAACCTAATTTGTCAGAAATTGTTTGCATTTCTTTTTCATACAATGGTGTCAAGTAGAACCAGAAAACCAGGTTGTTGGTGTTGAATTTAACATTTACTAATGAAACTATATTATTTACATTTTTGAATTTTGCACTAAACTTTCTTGTGTTAGGTATGTACTTTTAATTAAATGAAAAATTCGTATCTCCAAGTTCATGACTAAGAAAACTGCGTATCTCAAAAAAAAGTAAACAAAATATACTATAATTTGACTAACAGTTATAAAAAAGAAACAATCTAGAACCAGGTACAAAAAAATTGGACGAAAATAACACATTTACGTCGCTGGAGATAGTTTTTTGTGTCTCCTGTAAAATTTGGACAAATGGAGTTACGCAGTTTACAGATTAGGTCGACGATGTTAATTCATGTAAGCCATTTATTTAGTTGCACGTAATTTTTTAAAGCTTAATGAAAAGGTAACTCAATAAAAACTGTTTTTTGAAAAAAGTGATGAGAGGCAAAAACATTTTAAAAATAATGTGTTAAACTAATGAAGCCACAAAATTTATTTGATTTGAACGTACTCAAAAGTTTGGGGAAATTTAGGGCTGCACAAGCCCCTTAAAATTTTTCTGTGCGCTTAGATTTTGTTGTTTCTTTTTTATGAAAAATGCTTTCAGATCAAGAAATTAACGTGTCTATTTTTATTACAAAATGTTAAGTAGCTTAGGAGATAATGCAAAAAAAAACAATTTTTATTAGGTAACTTCAAAGGGCTTTAACTTTTTTTGTGTACACTTTTGTACTAAGGTAAGTTGGATTCATTTAATTTATTTTTGTTCCCGGAATGCGTGATTTAATTTATGACACACCTTTTTGAAACACCCTGTATATCACAAGTGGAACCAAACAAGTGATTCTCTAAGCATTCGATAAATGTTTTTTACCTTTCAGCCCAGATTTACCTCCAATTGACACGTTAGTATTACAATTCCTTAAAACTAAATTATATGACATATACTGGTATTACTGGTCTTAATGAAAAGTACTGAATTTATTTTCAAAGATAAATGTTTGTTTAAGTATTTAGATGTGTTAAATAAAATTACCTTTCTTGTTTTTTTTTAACACTACAAAAGAACTATTTTAATAAAACCATAATACATATTGCAATATTCGATACCTACCTGGACTGCTACCATTACAGCTAAACCGAAAGTAAAAGAAATTTGTTCGTGGGGAATTACACCTCCGGAAGCTAAGGAAGATACACAGCCCATGCAACCCAAGAAAACAAGGATAGCTGTTCCTCCAATTTCAGCGGCGCATATTGTTACTCTGTCTTTCGTCGACATATTGTCGGTAAGTTCTATTATTTTTCCTAAAACAAAAAGAGAAGGTAGAGATTAGTTATTATTAAACTTACTATTTTTTAATAAAACGTTTTAAATTTATTGTGTGAAGGTAATTTTATAACTATATGAGCAAACATAAAAATAACATGAATTTAAAATAAATTCTTTGTTAAAACCTCTCTGTTACTCCAGTTGTCAGAGACGAAAATACCACTGAGCCTCTAACAAGTACAGGAATAAGCTAAATTTTGCTGAGAATATCAATTTTGGGACCCCAAAAATGATGCAAAATAGTTCATCCGCTTTTACCCCACATCTTCCCAAAAAATACCACCTCCAAGGGGGAGGGGGATGGAAACGGAAAAAGATTTATTAAAAATCTGTCCGCCGTAGAAAAAAAAATTGTTGCGAAATGTAGCTGAGATAAGTGTAAAGCAAAATGTTTATTAACACTTTTTGTGTAGAGTGAACCGTTCTCTTAGAATCAACGCTTGAAGGGACCGTCGATTTTTAATGTCAGTTACACGCGCGAAATCAATTGTAATAATATATTTGTATCAACTCGACGGTAAAAATTCAATATCCTTTAATCAAAGTGTCCTATGGACAAAAATCAAAATGCGTTTTAAAGGTGAAGTGCGAAACTTTTGTAAGTATTTTTTGTACTTTGCCGCAAATGAAGTAAGTTTTTATAAATATAATAAATTAATAAACGTTGCGCGATTTTTGCCCTTTTTACGATTCTCTTGGAATCTATAAAATTTATTAATTTAATCAACCAGTAACTATGGAATTCCCATTCTTAGATTCTATTCTTCAAAACCTAGTGTATAATAATGAAATTACGTGAACTTTGTTCTCACGAAAAAAAAAAATGGAGTTGTTACATACATTTTGATAAATTAATCGTCGTATCATAATTTATTTATGGAACTGGAATCAACAGGTCAGGACTTATATATCAAAGAAAACACCAATGCTTAGCATTCGCTGACGACATTGTACTGATAGCCAGAAGTAAGCAAGAATTAAAAGAAATAATAAAAAGATTAGAAATGAAAGCGAGAAAGAAAGGGATGTACATAAATGAAGAAAAGACCAAATATATGGAATGGACAGAAAGAGATTACCTACAAGAACAATATCTAACAGATGAAAAAACATATAAATTCGAAGAAGTAAAAATATTCCAGTATTTAGGAGCGACATTCATGAGAAGACCAAATATGAAGGAAGAAATTAAAGCGAGAATTATGGCCGGTAATCGTTGTATTTTTGCACTAAACAATTTATTAAGAAGCAAAAACATATCTAGAAGGGCTAAGAGAAGAATATATAAGACAGTAATAAGACCTATTGTATTATATGCCAGTGAAACATGGACAATGAACAAATCCGAGCAAGTCTTGCTGCAAGTCTGGGAAAGAAAAGTCCTCAGGAAAATATTTGGAGGTAAATTATGGAATGGTATATGGATAAAAAGACCAAATATGGAATTATTGGTTCGGTGTTCGCACACTTTTATGCCTGATGACATTTTATTATAACACGTAAGGACAATATAATAAGATAGACACGAAGAAAAAAGGTAAACAAAATTACCCATAAAATGGCCCATAAATAAGTTAGTCTTTTGTGTCCACAAACAAAAATATAAATATAATAAGCAAATAGATGACAATCCTTAAGGAGACTACCTCTGTCGTAATAAGATCTCAATTATCTCAATGAAATTTATATTAAATTTTTGTTTTTACTATTAATGTTAAAAAGATAATTAATAAAATTATAATAAGATTTTGCCTATTTTTATTGCGGTTAAAAGCTCTTTTTCCTTTTGTATTCTTAATAAAACGTTCTAATTCAAATTAAGAACTCCAGATAAAAGTCACAAAGATGAAAACAAAATAGATCAAATACTAAATATGATAAAAAATTTAGCAATAGAGTTATAAGAATTAAAAACTGATATAAAAGAAGTAAAAACGGAACAAAAACAATACAGAGAAGAAATGAGGGAATTCAAAACTGAACTAGCAGAACTAAAACAAGAGAATAGTGAAATCTGGAAAGAAAATGAACAAATCAAAAAGGATCTGAATGAGACGAAAGGACGCCTTGAAAGGCTGGATAAAATAAGAAAAGAAAATAATGTGATAATACAGGGAATGACAATAGAAACTGGAGATAGAAGAATACTAAAAGAAGTAATAGGAAATTTTATGACAAAAGAGCTAAATATTACAGTAAATATAGAAGAAGCAGTGAAACTAGGAGATAAAACATGTTTGTCAGACTGCCATCAAAGAAGAAAAAACAAATTTATGGAAAACAAAAGTAAACTTGAAAAATAGTGAAAAAAGAAAAAATATATATAAACAATGATTTAACGACAGAGGAATTACAAATACAGAAGGAAATACGAAGAATAGCAAAAGATGAAATAAAGAAAGGTAAACGAGTCCAAATTAAAGCCAACAAACTTATAATAGATGGTCTAGAAAGGAGATGGAATAGAAACACCAACCAGCTGGAGGACCATCATGAAGGTGGTTCAAAAAACTAGCAAGGGATGAGACGATGCATTATTCGTTGACGGACGAGGCAAAGAAACAGGAAATGACTGCAGATAAACCCGGGTACAACAAAAGTGAAATAAAGAAAGATAGACAAGAAAACAAAAATAAAAGACGAAGACAACAGAACAAAAAAAATAAAGAATTGAAAATAAGCACATGGAACATAAGAACTATGCTAGCTCCAGGAAAAATGCTAGAAATAGGAAAAGAACTTAAAAAGTATAAAATAGATATTGCAGCACTGCAAGAGTTACGCTGGGAGGAACAGGGACAGATTGATAAACAAGACTTTACAATGTTATATTCAGGAGGGAAGAAGCAAGGGCAAAAAGGCGTGGGATTCATGATACTAAGGCACCTAAGAGAGAAAATTATAAATTTCAAGCCAATATGCGAAAGGATGGCCTATGTTAGAGTCAACAGCAAACCATTTAATATATCAGTCTTGAATTTATACGCCCCCACAGAAACAAGAAATGCAGACGAAAAAGAAATCTTTTATGATAGGGTCGAAGAGGAGATAGAAAAAATACCCAAACAAGATGTCATATTTGTACTAGGAGACCTCAACGCCCAGATTGGAAAAGAGGACTTTTTACAACAAATTGCAGGAAAGCATACAATACACGAAAACAGGAATGACAATGGGCAAAGACAATGTAACCTAGCAACAAGAACAAATTTGTTAATAAGCTCAAAAAAAATTTGAACACCCTAAAATACATAAGGTAACATGGAGGTCACCAGGTCAGAAAACATATAGTCAAATTGATCACATAATGATTAATAAACGAAAACAATCGTCAATAAAAGATGTAAGGACGTTCAGAGGTGCGTGTGCAGATTCAGACCACTACATGGTCACAGCCACTATAAGACAAAAAGTTAAAATTAAAAAAAAAAACAAAAAAACCAACATAAAAAGTGGAATGTCAATAAAATGAATAATGAAGAAGTAAGAAAAAAATATGAAGAGGCAGTAACAGCTCAAATTAAAGAGAAATATAAAGCAAAAGATATAAACACAGAATGGGAGACGATCAAAAAATCAATAGAAGAAAGTGCAAATATGCAGATAGGTAAAAGTCAGGCTAAAACAAAAAACGGATGGTATAAACAAGAATGTAGAGAAATAACAGGAAAAAAAGTGCAAGCCAGAAATAAATGGCTAAGAACAGATAAAGAGGAAGACAGAGAAGCATATGAAAAATTAAGAAGGAATGCTAAGAAAGTGATAAGGCAAAATAAAAAAAGATGGGTAGACAAAAAAATGCAGGAAATAGAGCAGGAAAGAACAAACAGAAATACGAAAAGTTTTTACAAAAAGATTAAAAAACAAAACAAAAAATACAGGGCAAAACAAACGGAATAAAAAATAGAGAGGGAATAGTGATAATAGAGGACCAAGAATACAAGCAAGTATGGAGAGATTACTACAGAGAGCTCTTGACGGAGGAAACAACAGAAGAAGAAATGCATAACGAGAAGGAAACGGTGCACGAAGAAGAAGCAGAAGAAGTAGATGAAGTAAACATCGAAATTTCAAAAGAACCAACATTAGAGGAATTGGATGAAGTAATACAGAGAAGCAAAAATGGAAAACTCCCTGGTAAAGATGGAATTAATATGGAACTAATAAAATACGGGGGAAGGAAACTAAGATGAAAAATACTGGCACTATTGAAAAATATATGGAAAGAAGAGAAAATGCCAGGAGACTGGGAGGTAGGGCAGATCATAACAGTACATAAAAAGCGAGACCAACAAATCTGTGAAAATTATAGAGGAATAACGTTACTAAATACAGCATATTAAATGTCATGACGGCATTAAACTGCAAGTCTAAGCTCACTAGTAAACCGCGAAGGACACTCTGATGTGCAGACATTCACTGTCGACAAATCACTGACAGCTGCATTACGACTGATTCATCAGACGGTGAGATTTATCCTGTAGCTATTACACTTCCCAATCCAGAGGTGTATTACCATCGTACTCTGGGTAAGTATGGCACAGGAAAAAGTATTGTTGACTTCTGGGGGATTATATTTTTGGTTCGGTGTTCTCACACTTTTATGCCTGATGACATTTTATTATAACACGTAAGGACAATATAATAAGATAGACACGAAGAAAAAAGGTAAACAAAATTACCCATAAAATGACCCATAAATAAGTTTGTCTTTTGTGTCCACAAACAAAAATATAAATATAATAAGCAAATAGATGACAATCCTCAAGGAGACTACCTCTGTCGTAATAAGATCTCAATTACCTCAATGAAATTTATATTAAATTTTTGTTTTTACTATTAATGCTAAAAAGATAATTAATAAAATTATAACATTTTTGCCTATTTTTATTGCGGTTAAAAGCTCTTTTTCTTTTTGTATTCTTAATAAAACGTTCTAATTAGTAACGTGGTCGATCTATTATATAATATGCAGGATTCAACGATTTTGACATTTCGAAAGCCTTAATATTCTTGCAGGAAAATTCTGTGAGAGTCCATGACTCAACTCTGTATAACAGTATAGGAAAGATATAACATCGTAGTACTTTAATAAATCATGACATTTGAATTGCTTAGCCATTTTTTAAAATGCAGATCTTGCTCTCTCTATTCTACATTTGATTTCTAGGAAATGCTCTTAATTTTTATTGACGTTCGTACGCAGGTAGGTGTATATTTTTACCTTTTCTATTCGTTGGCCGTTCACACTTATTCGTTCAAATTGCTGGTTGTTTTTAGATATCATTATACATTTTGTTTTCTTAATGTTTCTTAAAAGATCTTTGACTTCCTTCTGTAATCCTATTCACTATCCCCTAAAGGTCTTCATCACTGTCAACGAATACTCCTGTGTCGTCCGCGTATCTAAAGTTATTGTTATATATTTTCCGTTAATTCGAATTCCGTCTTTTACATACTCTACTACTTCTTGAAACATTTCCTCAGATTATATGTTAAATAGCAGGGATGAGAGTATACTTCAATGTCGTACCTTACGTTTGATTTCGATATCATAGGATTCTCCTACGTCAATTCAGCAATACGTCAACTGAATAGAATACTTTGGAATAACCACATCACCCGAAACACAAAAATTAGGATATACAAAAGTAAATTAGGATATACAAAAGTATCATAGAAAGCATTGCTACATATGGTTCAGAGCTTTGGGTAATAAATAAAAATGACGCATCCAAAATAAAAGCAATGGAAATGAATTATTGGAGAAGATGTTGCCAACTCACTAGAAGAGATAGAGTAAGGAATACTGAAATCAGAGAGCGTATGGGCATAGACATTGACGTCCTGGAAACTATAGAATGCAAAAGGCTGAAATGGTATGGCCATGTAGAAAGGATGAATGATCAACGATGGCCAAAGAGAATATTACAGTGGATCCCCACCAACCGCAGGAAAAAAGGAAGACCAAGAAGATCGTGGAGACAAGAAGTAAAAGGTGCAATGGAAGATAGGGGTCTACAAGTAGATGACTGGAACGATCGCAAGCGTTGGAAGCTAGGTTGCGCGAAATAAAAAGTAAAAAAAAAACAAAAATACAGCAGTTTTACAGCGGTTGTTGACCGGGTTCTTGAATTTATACTGGTAATACGATAAAAACCAACCATTAGATTTAGTTTTCTATTATATATTTTTTTATTCATATAATTTTAAATCGATATATCATTTTTCAAACATTTCAGTATTATGAATCATTTGAAATATGCATAAAAAACGATGAATTTAAACTTTCACTTTACAAACCTACGTTTATCGAAATTATACAATTTCGGCTACAAAATCCCACTTAATACTGCTGTTAAAACTTTCGAGCAACCTAGTATGCACCTTCAGCACAGTATATTGCTTTAAAGCAATATACTGTGCCTTCAGTTAGTTATATACGACCTTCATTCTACACCCCTCCAAAGGGGCTACAGGTAGACTCAGATAAGCAGAAGTCGACTCTCATCATTCTCATATCAACCTCGGAATAAGCATGCTATTAATTAAGTTACTCATTTTATAAATGCGATTTTTCTTCAACAATACAGTTTTGTTTAAATGATTTTGTTTTTGTATTATTACACGTGAGTAATATTTAACTACAACCCCTACAACTGCCTTCGTAAAGGGATTTTCCGTGACGTGTGATCGTTTGTACTTTAAAAAATTAACTTCTGCGTTTTATAGACATATTTCAAATGCTTCATATTTGTTACCAAAACTCACAATCGAAATTTTATGTTATACGTTTTAAGGATCAGGCTCTTGTAATGAAAATTACATTACAACTGGTGAATGAAAGTGATAAATTTTATTGATTTCATGAGAATCTTAAAACGTAAAACGTTTGTTTATTTAACACCTATATAAAAAACGACTTAATTTGCGGCAAAACACAAAAATTACATACGAAAGCTACATTCTTTGTACATACAAATTTTATTTAACATTGATATCGAGCGGTAAATCACATTCAAAATCACCGGTCGGTTCAAACGTTGTTTGTGAGAGAACGGTTTATTGTACTCAAAAAGTTTCGCGTGATTATAAACAAAAGTTAATGGTTAGACCAATAAATAATATAGTAAATATAATTAGATTTAATTATGTGTTCAATTAACTAAGGACTCAAAATGAAACTTGTACTACCACCAACCTATTTAATAGCACACCACCAATCACACGTCAAAAAGAAACGGAAGCTAAATAAGTTTAATAGTTTCTTACCGAAACTACAAAAAAATGCACATCTACAGCTATTTTAAAATAGTTGGTACTAACTTATCTAAATATATTCTTTGTATAAATCATAGTCAGTTTTATTAAGAGCATATGGTTTTTGTCAAACAATTGTAAATAAAGTAATAAAATAAGTAACTACAAAATGTTATAAAATAATATTTTTACAAAGTTTGTTCAAATATTTAATATTTTAACTAAGATATTTATAATGTTCCACACCAATTCTTATAAACATTTTTTTTATAAATAAATTTTCGCTCTCTAATCCAAAAGCATCATCAGTTCATCTAAAAAGAACAATATTAAAGACCAACATCCACAGAAAAGTCAATACAAATGTGTTACCCCAAAAAGACATATAGCAGTCAATGTTATAATATGTAAAGAAGCTTATATTGGACATTAAATGGTTAGGTTGTATAAAGAATTAATTGAAACTAAATATAGTTTCCAATTTGATACAAACATAGAACAGCAAAAGACCATGGGTTATTGTACATGCAATTTAAAAAAAATATGTAAAAACTTATGTAAAAAATAAGTATTTGCCGTATTTGTATCAAATTGGAAACTATATTTAGTTTTAATTAATTGTTTATACCACCTAACCATTTAATGTCCAACATATTAAGCTTCTTTACATATTATACCATTGACTGCTACATGTCTTTTTGAGGTAGCACATATATATTGACTTTTCTATGGATGTTGGTTTTTTATATTGTTCTTTTTAGATGAACTGATGATGCTTTCTGATTAGAGAGCAAAATGTCTTCAAATAAATAGATGAAGTAGCCAACTTCTTTGTCTTTTTTCTCCACCTTTTGACCGATATGTATATATATATATATATATATATATATATATATATATATATATATATATATATATATATATATATATATATATATATATATATATATATATTTATATATATATATATATATTTATATATATATATATATATATATATATATATATATATATATATATATATATATGTATATATATATATATAAATACATAAAGCCCCTAATTTTCACCACTTTATTACTAATCCCTTTTTTTTTTAATAGCCCTATTGGTGCTCCAAAGGTAGTTGCCATACTCCATCGGAATGGCTGAATCAATTTTTATGAATTTTTACATGTATATTCGGTAGATCTAAAAATAAGCCGTAATCAATCTTTCATACCCCTAATGGGCAAGGGTGGTCCACCCCAAACAATATTTTGTTTTTTGAACATACTATTTTTTGTACTCCTAAGTGATAAGCGTGGTCCACCACAACCCTTTATTAAAATTTCTAATTGTGGTAATAAAAAGGCATACTACCCTTAATTTTCACCCTTCTATCGTCAACTACTATTTTTTATAGCCATATTAGTATCTCAGTTAGGTGACATATACATATTTTTATGAAATTTTATATGTATATTCGATAGGTCTAATTATAGGTAAGTATTAATATATCTTTCATACCTCTAAGGGAAAAAGGTGCTTTACCCCAAAATTTGTTTCTAATTTTTTGACTAAAATTTTTTATATTTATTTTTTTCTGATATAGCAATAAACAATACACACAACAATTAATTTTCATACTTCTATCACAAACTACTTTTTTGTAATAGCCATATTAGATTTTTATGAAATTTTATATGTATACATATTCTGTTGAATATTCTGCACTGAATTTTCTTCCAGAAAAGTTGTTTTCGTTTAAATCAGTTATGATTATACACAGTCATAAATCAGGATGATGTTGTCAACTATAGTACTAAAATTTTTAAAATTATTGGAGAAGCTTAGAGTCCCATCTAACAATTTACAATCAAACGTAGGATCAGTAGTCAATGTGCTGCGTAACGTGAATCAATCTTGACTGTGTAATGGAATGAGACAAGTCAACCGTTGGAAGATTGCAGATTAAGTTAATTAACTTAAGGGTTTCCATATTTTGCTCAGGGACAATAATAAAGTATTTTTTTTTTATTTTATTTTCTGTTAATTTTTTTGGGTGGTACGAAGTTCGAAGTTTAGCTAGCACTAAATCAAAGATTTAGCCTAAAATTGAGTTTTCATAACATTTAACATAGTGCACACTTTAAACAACTGTACATACAAGAAAAGGTTGAACCTATTTTGACAATATAATACGATAAAATTTGTCTATGTTAATTTGATAACATAAACAAAAATAAACAAAGGAGAAACGCCATTGTGGGCATATTCTTCTGAATTAAAAATGTAAGTTTACAATTGGGCAAAAATTGGAAGAATTGGAATTTTTGGTATGGAACAGATTTTTTCACTTGTAGTTTTTCTATAAAAACATAGAGAAACGAAAATTTGCCTGATATGGGCTTATTAATTATATTAATAATTCCTACAGTATCTTTAACAAGTGTTTGTGATAAAATACGTTTGTTTTTATAATTTTTAAGACATTAGTTAACATTATACATTCATATCTTGTGTTATACTTTAGCTTATGTGTAAATAATTTACCGGATTCGATTTATGTAGATATTAAAACGAACATTAAATACTTGCCGTTAATCTTATCTAGGGTCGCGGTCTTTATGTTATAAAATAAGTTTATGCTCTCATTTATAGCGTAAATAAATATTATGAAATTAGATGTTTATACAATACAAAACAATAATTTTAACTAGATACCAAATAAATTTAAAATAAGTTTACTGAATTTAATTTTCAGCAATAATATAAAAATAATGTGAGATTATTTATACCGGATTGGGATAAAGTGTGGAACTACTAAGTAAATATCTTTAAGATAAAAAACATTTTATATAACAATAAAACACTGAAAACTTTGTTTTCAAAATTTCCACAAAATTTATTATAATTTTTTTCACTACAACTGTTTCGGTAGAGTGCTTTTCTCAAGTGATCTATTTTTGGAACACTTTGTTCATGAAACTGTGCATGCAAGTATATGGCATAATGCATTTAATGCCATATTCTTTGTTACTACTGTACTTCTGGTTTCTCAGAAAATACTGCCAAATTATTCAATTTAAATGGGATACCCCAGTATATTTTTGATATAAAAAATCTTGTTATTCCTAATTTAGATATAAGAAATAAACGAATCTAGTAGGTAACTGTTGATAAACCCATTCAGAATAAAAATGCTTCATTTAAGTGAAAAAGATTGAAATATTAATAATAATCAGTTATGGTGATCGTGTTAGAACAGCAACAAGTTAAATGTTTGAATGGAAATTGTCTAAAATAGGCTTATAGACAAATTTTTCTGGGATGGAAACTTGACTGGTGACAAGTACATATTATCAGAAAATTTTTGGTTTTAACAAGATGGAGTGTAGAAATTTTGTAAATGCCAATTTTCCAAATCAATAAATTTGACGTAGAGGTTTCGTAGAGTAGCCTGCTCGTTATCCAGACATTATTCCGTTAAATTTTTTCTTTTTAAAACTTTGCATGCAATTACATCAAACTTGGTGGAAGATATTAAAAGTTGTGTAAAAACCCTAAAACTCAGTTACAAAATTGTAGCTCATAAATAAACAAAAAAATTGGTGTACTATTGAAGTCAATATTCAATATCAAACATTATTCTGATTTTTATAAAAAGCATCAAAACTAAGCGAGTTACACGCAAAATAAAGTTGGTAAACTTTTTTTTGGTAAAAAAATCGTGAAAATCACTCCCTAGTAATTAGAATTTCAAATGAAATGAATCGTTACTGCTTTACAATTTACTTTATTTTTGTATTGTTTATATGATTTCTAAGTTTTACAAGCTCAAAGTGCTTATTTTTGAAAAGAATTGGTATTACAATAAAAGAAAAAAAAATAAATTTTTAAAAATTGCATTTTTTTTTTAAAATAACTTAAAAGTATTAGTGATACGAATCTTTAGGAGTAAAAAAATATAGGTTTTACTTTCAAGAATATTTTGGTTTTTGTTTTTCTGTACGACAAAAATTAATTGAGATAGGGCTGTTTAAAGTTTGTATATAATCGTGATTAGCGACTTGTTCAAGTACTTTAAAAATATGGATTTAAAAAAATTGATCTAAATAATCTTATTGCTATGGCAAAGAAAAAAGATTACCAATATATAAAGCTAATTTTCAGGTAACATTAAATAAACCAAAAGTCATTATACCAAAGTACACAGAATTCCCACAAATAAACTTTGTCTTACTTAGATCCATATTGAGTGACTATAATGATCACGTAATAATGTATACCGATGGTTCCAAAAAAGAGGATCGTGCCACAGGTTGCGCAGTTTACATTCCACATAAAAAGCGAATCTTTGAAAATTAAACTTCCATCACATTGTTCAATATATACTGCTGAAGCGGTAGCTATCGAAAAAGCATTAGATTGGCTAGATTCACACAATTTAAATAAAGCAGTAATATTATCAGATTCATTATCGGTCATTAAAGGATTAAACTCAGATATGACTCAACATAAAAGAAATAATATTCTTTGTGCTATTAAAAATAAAATATATAGTAAAGATATTACAGTTATTTGGGTTAAAAGTCATATAGGTATCGAGGGAAATGAACTGGTTGATCAGCTTGCTAAAGATGCGACCCATGTTGGACTCTATATTCCCATATTTACATTGGAGGACTTACAACAACATTATTATAACAAAATTTTTATAAATTGGAAAGAAAAATGGAAAAACATAGCAACGAATTCAAATAATCAATATTATACTATCCACCCTACCCTACCACAAGATGTTGACTATATTTTCAAATATGCAATGCCAAAGAAGTTGACAGCCACAATTACTCGACTGAAAACTAATCACGGTGCATTCCCAGCTCACTTGGCTAAGTTAAATATTATCCCTTCTGGGGTATGCTCATGCGATAATATATCACAATGTGACATCAACCATATTCTTTTTAAGTGCGATAAACATAGGTATGAAACAGATCAGCTGTATTCAAAACTATCAGAACTTAAAATTCAGACTCCCATAAACATCACCCATTTACTCTCTTTAGATAGTAGAGAAGTATACGAACTAATATGTAACTTTTTATTTAAAGTTGGTTACATTATTTAAAAACTAATATCTTACATTACAATTCTGTGGCTAAAGGACTAGTTTCCAAGCCAACTCACCAAACACACACACACACACACACAATCTTATTGCTCTTAAAAAAACTTATAATAGTTTTTAAGTACTTCATAGCTCAAAAGACCTATTTTCACCCATTATTACAAACTAATAAGCGTTGTTTTTTATATTGAAATAAAATAACTTCATAACAGTTTAATTAAAAAATTATTGTAGTTACAGTTTTAATGAGAAAAAACTACAACTATTCTTTCGCAAGGGGTGGTTTTTATAAGGGGAGAAATTATATGGTAAAAAATTAAAACAGTAAAGAAATCTTAATAGTTATTTAACCAACAAGTGTATTAATAAGGGCGATTAACAATTGAGATATTTTCGAGATTGTTAATCGCCATTTTAATTCACGAGTTCGTTACAATATTTTTCCGTCGACCGTACTTTTCAGAAATAAAAATATCTTAGTTTAAATTTTTTATTTATTTAACGATAAATAATGACATACAATGGCAGACAGCCTACTTACAGCGGCTACTTCATTTTAAATAATTTTTTAGTGGAAATATAATATATAGGTATATGTTTGGTTGCCTACACCACAGGTCACTGCCAATCACAGAGCGTTAGATGTGGTTAAATTAATTTATACAAGCAATGTATGTTGTGTTGCCTATAATAAAATCGTTCATTAATAGAAAATCATTCATTAATAGGGGTCATTAATCAACGATTTTGAGGGTGTTAAAATTAATTATAAATGATCGACGGAAAATTAATGTTATTGTATAATAAATTTTTATTTACAAAACTTTTGAGGGTAAGTATAATCTAAATTAAAATTTTCATGCAAATCATTGGAGACAAGGCATTTAATGGCAATGTTTTATTTATAACTAATTTAGGAGGTGGGATTTAGGTTTAAATGGGGATAAAATCTTAAATTATGTTATTTAATGTGACTTGATAGTCATTCATTTCATTAAAAGATGATTTAAATCGATTCGCTGAAATCGAATAAGCTGAAGCTGTTTTCACTTGAAGATCCTTTTTGTGTGGGGGATCATCCCATTCTGGATTGGGTTTTACAGTTTCTGGCGTGACTTTGCTGTTTCCAGTACTTTTCTCAATTCTTCTCTCTCTTTGATTGCCATTCTATATTTCTAATTTGGATATTCCTTAAGTCTTCTTCCACTTGTCTCCATATCAGATTAGGTATGCCTTTGGTTATTTTACCTGATGGTATCCATTCCGTTATAACTCTTAACGGATTGCTAAATTCTTCTATTCATATCTACACTTGCATTTCTTCTGTTGACTAGTATTCCCTAACATTTCAATGTTTTAACCTCTTCAAAAATGTGTGCATCTATTGACAGTTCTGTTATTTGTGTCTTCTGTTTCTTGCTTAAGTTTATGTATTTTGTTTTATTATTATATATTTCTAGTCCTCTTAGTTTGACTTCGTTTTCTATTTCTTGGAGGTTTTTCTTTAATGACCTTTTATGTGTTGCTACTATGGTTATATCGTCCGCATATCCATTATTTGTACTGTATTCTCGTTTGTAGTTCCGCATTTGATAGTATGTTTATTATCTTTTCTAGTGATGGAATAAATAGTAACGTTGTTAGCGCATTTCCTTGTCTTACTCAATTTTTTATATTTAATATTTCCCTTCTTTATCTTCCGGTGTCTATTATTGCTTGGGAATCTCGCATTGTCATTCCTATCATTCTTATAATTTTATTTGGTAAATTACTCTCTTGTAAGTCTTGGATTATTTTTCATCTATTTAGTTTGTCAAACGTCTGTTTAAAGTCAAGGAAAAGTATATGTGTTTTTTCGTCGTACTCGTATGTTTTCTTTATCACTTGTTTTATCGTATGTATAGCTTCTATCGTGGACCTTTCTTTTCTAAAACCGTACTGGTAGTCTCCTATGCTTTGTTCTGTATATATTGTTAGTCTGTCTCGAATTATACCAGTCATTATTTTATATCTTACATTCAGTAAATTAATTGCTCGGTAGTTTTTGCATATTCTATGGTTTCCTTGTTTTGGGATTGTGACTATAATTCCTTTCTCTTCCATTCTTCGGGCATTACTTCTTTGCTCCATATATTCTGTATTAGTTCATAAATCTGTCTATATATTGCTTCCCCACAGTATTTTATAAGTTTTGCACATATTTCGTCTCCTCCCGCTGTTTTCCCATTTTTAAGTTTGCATATTTTCCCTTTTACTTTTTTGTGGGTCAATTCTTCTTCTTTCTTCATCTTTTTCCTTGTTCGTTATTGGTTCTCTTTGTTCTTCCCTATCCGTTTCTTGATATATTTCTTCAAAATAGTTGTGCCATTTTTCTGCTTTTATAGCCATATTAGCTCTCCAGTTTCAATTACCTAGTTTTAAGTATTGGTACAATGGTTTTGAGTTGTGTCTTTTATTTTCTGTTTCTATCTAGTTCATATTTTCTTCTACTTTTTGATTTTTTTTCGATTTAAATAATTTTTTTGTCTTTTGCCTTTGATCTTTGTATTTTTTCCCGTTCCTCTTCTTTGCTTGTGCTTAACTATTTCAATCTTATTTTATTCTTTTCTTCCACTGGTAATTTGCACTTATCGTCAAACCAATTTTTTCTTCTTTTATTTTGCATTTTGCCAACAACTTTTTCTGCTACATTGTTTATTCCTTGTTTGATTTTTTTCCACTGTTTCTCCATTTGTTGTTCTTTGAACTGTATCTCTGTATTTACTTCTTGTACAAATTTTCTTCTTACTACTTTCTCTTCCAATTAACGTCCGATTTTATCTGTGCTTTTCGCCTTTCATTCTTAGTTGTTTTTATTTTACATTTTGTAATCACTAGCATATGGTCCGAATCAATGTTGGCCCCTCTGTGAGATTTAACGTCATTTATCGATTGTTTGTGTGTTTTTTAATCAGTACATGGTCTATTTTATTTTTCTTTAGACTTCATGATCTCATTTATGTTATTTTGTGTATATCTTTGTGTTTATATCTCGTGCTACTAAAGCCCATGTTTTGGATATCAGAATTTGAATCAATTAATTGCTATAATTTAAAATTATATGATTTTTTTCTCATAGAGGTAGTTTCCACCCCTAAAAAATAAAAAACAACCACGAGGCCAAAAGAGAAGTAAAGAGTAAGTAGAACCTAAATCCAAATGTTCCTGCAATTTGGTGATGACATCAAAAATTACAAGTTATCGCCGTTTTTAACGTTCATTTACTGGCGTAAATTGAAGAAAGTAAGAAATAATATCACTATTAAACAATATAGTTTAGAGCCAAAACATTTAAAATATGTAATTATTAAAATATTATTCTGTAGGGTTATAAGGATATTTAGCAGCATCTCGTCACCATTATCTACTCTTTCAGAGTTTCTAGCGAGACTGACGAACCCAGTCTTTGCACTCCATGTTCAGATTCGGATGCATTTTATATTATTTTACCTTTACTACTAGTACATAAAGGATAAAATAAAATAGTTCAATAAAGTACTGCAGTAGTTATAAAAGAGCTAAAACTGGCTCTTAAAAATTATTAAGTGTTTTTGATATTTCCAAATATCTATAATATTTTGCACTTTTCCCGTACTTAAACTCACCGATACAATAACTCTTGTCTGTTGTTTTTTTGATACAACAAAGGGAAATCCTTCTTAACTATAGTTAATTAACTAAACTTTTTTCTTCGTGTAATTATATAGCTTGTAGAAGGAAACATCTGTTTACCTATTTAACGCAAAATGGCCAGTTTTTAATCAACAAAGAAGTCTACCGATCGTTTCAATGTTGGACCTAGTTTCGTGGGATGCAGGAAACAAAATTAGTTGATAAGAATAATTATAGAACTAATTTTTGTCCACTTGAAAGGTTACGGTTGTGGGCTATCAACCCAATTTTCGGTTTCGCTCGGATAAGGAAGCGATTATTTTGTTAAAAATTAATTGACGAGTGAATGTCACACACAAAACAGTATATATCTTAATAGTTGTTAACGACCAAACCATTAATAACGTAGGCAATATAAAAATTAAATTATATAATAAATATATGTACTTACATCAAAAATTGATTTGTCTCTAGGTTTATTATTATTTGTTCAAATATTTTTTAGAAACAGGTTTCTACACTATATACACACACATATATATTTATATATATATATATATATATATATTATATATATATATATATATTATATATATATATATATATATATATATATATATATATATATATATATATATATGTATATATATATGTATATTTATATATATATAAATGTATATATATATATATATATACATATATATATATATATATATATATATATATATATATATATATATATATATATATATATATATATATATATATATATATATATATTTCTGCCAACGATTATCTAATATTCGCTTTTCTGTGGTATGTTCTACCGGCTTGTTTCCGTATGTCATAGTCTCATCTTAAATTTTGTTGGTCTCTTACGAGTCTTGGATACGACAATGTAATTTTAGTGGACCATCTATTGTAAGTTCTTTTCGCTAAATGTCCCGCCCACTCCCATTTTAAAGATTTAATTCTGTGGATTACATAAGTGACCTTGGTTTTCTGTCTGATTCATTCTATTATTTTTAGATCTCTCTTTATTATACCTACCTAGCATACATTGCTTCATTGACCTTTGAGTGACATTGAGTTTCGCTATTATCTCTATCTTTAGTGTTTTGCAGCCCTATGTCATTATTGTTAGTATACACTGATCAAATGATTTTTTCTTTAGGTGAAGTAGCAACCTAAATTTGAATATAACTGTATTTTTACCAAAAGATGCCCAAGCTAATTTCATTTTTCTGTTAATTTTTGGAAGTATGGAGTATTATGTAATGTATGGAAGTATGGACTAATTATGTATTAATTGTCCCAGATATACATACTCGTCTACTGTCTCGAATTCAGTGTTGTTTATTATTACATCTTGGACATCCACTTTCTTGTTGTACCTATTTTTTGTTTTTGTCAAGTTCATTTTTAAGACAACTTCATTGCTAGCTCCATTTAGGTAGCTTATAAGTTCTTGTAGTTCTGCAGGATTATTAGCAATCAGAACGATGTCGTCTGCAAAGATTAGATTTATTTATTTATTTATTTAGATACCTTACAAACAGTATAGACTAATAGTAATTACATGTAAAGTGTTTAGGACAAAAAAAAATACAATAAATGAATCAAAGAAACGAACATTAATAATAGAATAAGAAAAAAATACAATAAACCCTTAAATCTAGTGCTGATGAGCAACCAATGTCTTAAGTTCACAGCTTTTTACATTAAATATATCCACATGAGTCAGTCTATTAAATACTTCATTAAAAATTTTTAACATATTGTTTATTGCTGATATGTTTCTATAGTAATTTGTAAAGAATAGATCTAGGTTAGTTATCCTTAACCTACTCTTGGGTACTCTAAAGTAAATAAACTCAATTAAACCACAGTTTGAGTACTTAATACTCTTAACAATCAAGTATATGAACATAATGAAAGACTGTTTCTTCTAGTGGCAAGTAACTGCAACTGAAATGAGTCTAATATTACCCTATATGAAACTCCATATGGATATTTCTTAGTTTTCCTTACGTATAGAAATCTTAAAAATCGTTTTTGCCCTTTTTCAATCATTCCTGGGTTTGAAAATGCAGTAGGAGACCAGATAATTGAAGCATATTCCATATGTGGTCTCACTAGGGCATTATAGAGTTTTATAATTGTTCTGAAACTTTTGCTATTTCTACTGACAAAACCCAAAACACGATAAGCTCTGTTATTTCATAAAAGTGTATATTGAACTTCATGTTGATTTGAAATTTAACTCCAAGATCCTTCATAACACTCACTCTCTCAACTCGATCATCATTAATATAATAATCTTTAATAACACTATTGAGTTTTCGCGTTTATGAAACTACTGCACACTTTATAACATTAGGAGTCATTTTTAAATCGTTAAACCATTGAATAACTGATCTTAGATCATTTTGCAATTTGACTGAATCTTTCTTATTAGAGATTGTTTTAAAAAGTTTAAAATCATCGGCATACATTAAGCTGTTACAAGATTTAATACAGTCTGGCAAGTCGTTAATAAATAAAATAAAGAGCAATGGTCCTAGTTGGCTCCCCTGTGGGACTCCTGAGGATGACACATATTGGTGAGAAAAGCAATTACCTACTTTTACTGTATTCTTTCTATCTGACAAATAAGAGTTTAATAAATTAAAAGCTTTTCTTAAGAAACCAAACTGTACCAGTTTATTTAAAAGAATACAGTGATTTACCTTATCAAATGCTTTTTGGCAATCAGTATACACAACTTCCAACTGTTTCACTGCCTTAATAGCCTTAGCAATATGTTCAGAGAGAACACAGAGATTAGTTACTGTTGATTTCTCATGTCTCTTACAAAACCATGCTGGAATTTGCTGATTTTACTCTTAACATGTTCATATATATCATCATAAAGAATACTTTCAAAAATCTTAGCAATACTATTTAACAGGCTGATAGGCATGTAGTTTTAAATGTCATTTTTTTTATCTTTTTTATGTATTGGAGAAATTGTTTCCACTTTTAGAATATCTGAAAAATATTCGGGTTAAATCGACATATTAAACAAAAACACCAGGGCCTGTAGATTTTTTGGGGTTTTTAATACTATTTACAACATCTAATTATGTGATATATTTAAAAGTAAAAGAACCCCACTCAGTACTTTGAGAATGACAATGTGTGCAGTCCGATGTATCATACACTGATGCAAAATATTTAGCAAGGCACTCGCAATATCAAAAGATGTATTAAACTTGGAGTTGTTTAATGTCATTCTTATGGTAATTCCACTATTCTAATATTTTAACTTAAAGAAAGTCCAGAATTTGTTTGTTTCACCAAGTAGATGGTTTTCAAGTAAACGCTTGTATAAGTTATTCTCATATTTGGCTTGGTTTTTAATATCATTTCTTAAAAGCTGAAATTCAACACTCTTTGGGCTCCCTGAGGCTTTATTTGGACATAAACGATGCAGACTATTTTTCTTTTTAATTTTATGGATCAAATCTTAAGAGAACCACTTTGGAAACCTGGAAGTATAGTTGCTGGCCCTTTCTTGGCTTTAGGAATAGAACAATTTAAAAAGGTGTACATTTGACTATAAAAAAACATTAAAAGCATTTTTAATATCCTTATATAAGAATAATAAGGACCAGTTAAACCGAAAAATTAAATGATAAAGATGCCAGTAGTTACCTTGAGCATAGTTGTATGTATATACTTTTTTGTTGCCTGGTAAATCAGCTATTTCACTTACTCTGATATTTAATATAAGAGCAGGGTGATACGAATCTTCAGCCACCAATGGACAGCCACCAATGGACCTTGCCACAGTACAAACATCTATATTATTCAGAGCAAAATCTAAAAATCTATTTATACAATTAGGAATATTATTTATTTGTTGCAAGTTGTTAATATTAAGAAACTGCTGCATTAGCAGCTAAACATATTAGAAGTTCTTTTAATTCCACAAATGAAAATGTCATAGATTTTTTGAAAGATATAAACTCTCCTTGCGACCCTTTATTTTTATTACCTGTTAGTGATACTGAAATCAGGAATGTTTTGCATATATTGAAAAATTCAAACTGCACGGATTTTTATTTTTTAAACAAAAAAGTAATTCTGGAACCAATTGATATAATTATTAACAAATTAAAATAATTTTCTTACTGAAGGGATTTTCCCAGATGTATTAAAAGTAACAAAATTGCTACCAGGGTTCTAAAAGAGACCTTTAGATGAAATAGGAAATTATCGTATCATCTCAATAATTCCCATTTTAGGCAAAATTTTTGAGAGTATTGTAAATGTTCGTTTGATAGAACATCTAGAAAAACACAAAATACTTCACTGTAATCAATATGGCTTTAGAAAAAAGTATAGCACTACACTAGCTATACAGAAAATTGTGAGAAATATAGTTGATGGCTTGAAGGAAGGCCATTTTATGTCTTTGACATTTTGTGACTTATCCAAAGCTTTTGACTGTGATTCGCATGAATTACTGTTGGATAAAATGCATAAATACGGTATTAGGGAAAAGACTCTTAATCTATTTAGATCATACTTAACAAATAGAAAACAGGCAGTTTTTCTTAATAATAACTATTCTGAGTTTAACAGTGTCGAATATGGTGTACCTCAAGGTTCGATATTAGGACCCACTTTGTTTCTTATTTATCTGAACGATTTATTTCACTAATATTTTCCTATCAAACATGTTTGCTTCGCAAATGATACAACTCTCATTAATACTGATATTAATCAGCGTAATTTTAAAATTAAAATAGATAATATTAGCCAGAAAGCCAATAACTGGTTTTTACATAATGGGCTAAAGCTAAATGAAGAAAAAAATCAAAATTTAATTTTTAGTTCTGATTGGCAGTATATCTCAAGAAATAGTGTTACTACTATTAATACAAAAATATTAATTCTTTTCGAGATGTATTAGCAGCAATTTTATTAACCAAACTAATTTTATTTGGTGAGTCAAAAAAAAATTTTTTTCTTTCTAGTTCAAGTTTTTCAAGATATTTCAAGATATTTTGTCTTTTTTAGTAGCTCTTGATAATATTTGTAAACACAATTGAAAGCTCGAGATAATAAATAGTTAACCAATAGCCCATTTTATTGACTCCAACCCATCCAAAACATTTATATATTTTTTCCAAACCAGTCACAGGTACTTATTTTGTCTTACTCTTATATATATATATATATATATATATATATATATATATATATATATAAATATATATATATATACATATATATACATAAATATATATATATACATATATATATATATATATATATATATATATATTTATATATATATATATATATATATTTATATATATATATATATATATATATATATATATATATATATATATATGAGACTGATTAAAATTCATGTCAACAAAGATAAGTTTAACATAAACTTTAACGATATTGATCACGATACAAGATCTGGAGATACTATTAGAGCACAACGTTTTAGGTTGACAAAGAGCATAAAAAATTCGACTGAAGTAGGTTTGTATAACTTTTTGCCAGATTAAGTAAAAAGTCTTTACTTATTATCGTTTAAGCTTAAAATTAAATCACACTTTTTGATACATTGTTTCTATTAAAAATCGGAGTACCTAAGTACAGATTTTACACAAGAGTACTAGTTTGGTCAGATTATTTGCTTATTATGACAATATTTCATGTTTTTATATTTTTATTTAGGGTGTTTCTCGTTTCTTAAATTATTAATATTAAATATTTGTTTGTAATGTTTAAAGAAATGATCATGTTGATCCGATGTTTATTTTGGAATAATATTTAATGTGTGGCTATTTATATAATATGTAGTTATTTTAGCTGCCCAGTCATATTATTCCCAATTTATATACTAGCGGCTTCAAAGGAAAATTAATAATCCAGTTGACAAGAACGACTTAATGTGCATATTACCACGTAAATGTACAAAATATATAATTTATAAGTAGTTTAATATAGGATATTTAACACTGCACAATTAAAAACAACAGTATTTTATTACCAACGTGTGGCATTGAGGAACTAGAAATAATACTAAAAGGTTTTTATAATACTTCTATAAGTAAACAATATATTAATTTACCAAGTAAATATATTTACTTAGTAATTCATTTGATCCCAAACGAGGTATTCATTTACAATAAAAGTATTTACCATGTATAAACTTATACATGGCAATCACCGAGAGCGATGAATACCTTTAAGCAAATATTTAAAAAATGGACATAACACTTTAATTAATAATGACATTGATTTTTTGTTAACCGTAGTTATACTTTATGTAATGTACTTTAATAGACAGAAAGGCAGCAACAAACGTAATGGATTTGAGATTCACGAGGGGAAGTAGTATGCGGTTCGCATTACTTCCCATTACAAATAAAATTTAGATGCCTCATAAACAGACCAGACATGAACAAACACCAATAGTGCGTAAAATTAAACATGCTCAACCTTAAAAATCCAGAAAAAATAAATAGAAAACTTCAAAAACAGAGAGAGAGAAAATAATATAAAAAGCATGAAATAAGATTAAGAGGTTAACTAACATAATATGATACGACTAAATGATCAAATACAAAAAATGAAGAAAGATTTTAATTAGGGTAATACTAGAGGAGAATATAAATATCTAAACCAACTCGGAAAGTATTATAAACCAGGTACCAATCTTTGTAGGGAATATGAGGGATACAATTGAGGAGATTGCTGTAAGAAGGATGCAGCTCCATATTTGGTAACTGTTGGGAAATTGAAAAAAAAAAACTGTTTTTTTTAATAAAAGTTTTTATTTTAATCCGAAAGACATAATATCAATCGATAATAAACAGATTTAGTCAATACTTGAGACTATTTTCAAGAAGATAATTTTTGAAAAAAACAAGAAAAAAAATTGAAAAAAAGTTGGACATGCATCTTTCTTGTACCCAACACGTGAAATAATGCTTCTTTACCATCATTTTTGGGTAAAAAAAAACAAATTCCCAACAAAAACTCTTTTATTCGGTTAGAATAATCAAACGACTATGGTTTTCCTACTACACCAATACGAAAAAATCTGTAAAAAGAAACAGGTTGGTGTCAAAAAAATAGCATTCAGAAAAAAATAAAACATTAAACACACGGGCAAACACATCCTTTATAAAAAGCCATTTGGCCCATAGGAACGATTCGTGTTGCCAACTGCATAACATCTGCATATTTGGCTTTTTTGACAGGTATAGGATTGCAATAGACAGGAATATCAGAAGAAACTGAGAGGTCGCTGTCAAGGTTTCTCAAGATTTGGAATAAGTGAAAACCCGGGAGGCCAGTAGATATACTGACTTTAATACCATATCTAAATGTTCATTGCTGTACTGGAAAATTCGGAAATTTGGAAATCTGGAATCTTTGCTTTTTTTGCTTTTTAGATGCTTATGCTTTCTGCATAACTTTTTTAAAATGTCCTTCATAGTGACCACTAAAGTTCAGGATCATATTTTGTTTTACCAGAATAGCAATAAACTGTTTGGATGATTGTTTAACAAAATCAGCATATTATTGAGGGCTAAAAACGTAGTCCTTCTTCTTTAAAAACTTCTCAATAACTCCAAAGCAGCGATCACAGGGAAGAAAGTTATGTCCTGGGTCAGGAAAGCGGTGCTCTATCTTGTCAATAGACCTAGCTCTCACCAGCAAATACAAAAACTGAATCATTACTAAGTTTTTGTTTTATGCAGCAGCGTTATCGGAGAAAAGGTATAAAACTTTAACATTTTTAGGGAGTATGTTTTTTATGTAGTGGTACAAAAATGAAAATACTTCGTTTGGTAACTTTCGAGCCGTAGTTTCATCATACATATAAAAGTGTGCTTGATTTGTCTTACCAAAATGGACGAAGAAGTTGTATGTCTACAACTGGCGTTTGTAGAAAGCTTCCCCAGCAGGAATTTTTTGAAGACCTCCACTTCGTCGCTATGCTTGCACAATATGTTTTTTTTTTCATCTCCTTGAAAAACAAATCGGCCTTAATTTCATGCAACTTCTTTTCCGCTGCTAAAACTTTTCGTTCATTTTCGTCGAGGGTCACATCTTTGATTTTGTAATCTAAGACATCACATATTTTGCACGTATCTGATCGAGCTGAGCCAAACCTGTAGTTGAAGTTTTCTTTGAAGTATCGATAGTATGAGTTCTGTGTTCAAGAGCCATGCCCTCACCTTAGAAACAAAAATAAGGCTCCTTAAATGTTATGTGTACTCAGTGCTTCCGTACGGAGTAGAAACGTGGACATTGAAGGCGGACACTCTATCAAAACTTCAAGCTTTTGAGCTATGGTCATACAGAAGGATCCTGAAGATACCATGGACAGACAAAGTCACCAATGAAAAAGTACTGAGGAGGATGAACACAACTGCGGATTTGGTCAACATCGTGAAGAGCTGTACGCTGCAGTACTTGGGACACATAATGAGAAATCAAGGCAGATACGAGCTACTTCAATGCATTTAGCAAGATAAAATTGGACGAAAAAGAGCCCCAGGACGAAGAAGAATATCCTGGCTTGCTAACTGGTATAGAAACACCTCAACACAGCTATTTCGTATAGCAACCAACAAAGTCATCATAGCCAGAATGATCGCCAACCCTCGGAACGGACAGGCACCCTAAGAAGAAGAATCGATAGTTGAAGTCATAAGGAGCTTTGGGTTTTTATTTAGGATTGCTAACACTTTCTGGTTTGTAAAGTTCCAAATAGAGTTGATGCATCTTCTTTACATTCAGATATGGAGATAAATAGAATCGACGGAATTTGTTTCTACTATAATGCGATTCGCGCCTTGAAAAGCTCCGGATGTGCAATGTTCACATTTTTGAGTGTTTTGTTAGATTTTCGGTTGGGTCTATTTGTATGCTTTCCTTTGTTACTAGGTGGCACTGCAATATCTCTGTCACGAAAAGTTTGAGCAATGAGATCTACACGTTTCCTTGATATGCCGTGGATTGAACCAAAAGCATGTCTACAAACTCGTTTGGATAGCTTACCCAGCTTTATAAAGTATTTGTGGAAACAAGTGCGGTTTTGCCTTTCATTAGTCTTTTTTCGAGTTCTTTGAATAGTAGTAGTTTTAATCAACCCCTCCAAATAGGTATTTTGCAAATCTTTGTCGCATATTTTGTTAAACTTTTGTAAGACAACTTTTCTTGTTTCTTCGTCCACATTCTGAAAACACTTGTACCTGCAGTTGCAGTTCGATCCAGTTATTCTCGGTCCCTTTTGTATTCCTTTCCAGTTCGTATACATTTTCCCTTCTGCAATAGCTTTTTTTTCATATTTCTTTTCCAGAGAGTGGGGTTGTTACTTTTTCTATTTTTGGTTACAGGAACAACTGGGGCCTCTTCCGTGGGCTCCATGTTGACAACAGGTTCAATGTGTTATTTTTTTACAGAGGTACGTTTCTTATTTGGATGCTTCCTCCTAGCTGAAGATCCTGCGACATCACTAATAAAACAACTTTCATCAGAGCTTGTAGGTTCATAGTCTGACTCATTAGCGCTAAACGGATCTGACTCGGTTTTACTCATTTTTACACGACGTTAAATTTTTACACGAACAATTAAATGTAACACAGGCAGCAATGATAGCGACTAACAAGTCAAAACAAATCAGCTGCCCTGCCGGCCCAGCTCCAACAGAAGATAACCTTGCATTCCACGAAAATCTCCGAATATTCACAATCGTTTGGTGCAAAAAGGATGTAGGTCCGGAGCTGCACCCTTCTTGCACCAAATGAGTAAGGAGGCAGATCCATAAAGACGTATAATTCCTTTATTTATTATCGGATCTGCATCGTTCTTATACCAGTCAATCCGCCAATTTTTTTTAATTATGGCATATGTTTCCACCCAAAACGGTCTAAATATGGAGTTGCATCCTTAATTATCAGTTGCAACTCCTCAATTATCAGTGACGATGCAACTATAAAATCAAGCCGGAAAAACTACTTCGAAGGTCTGCTAACAGAGCAAATACAAACAAATGCATACCATGCAATAGCGGATTTAGAGATAATAGATCAGAAACAACAATACGAATTAACATATCTACGCACAATATAGGAAATAAGAAAGGCTATTAAAGCAGTGAAAAATAATAAAGCCCCAGCTGTTGACATCATCAACTAAAATTCTTAAAATTGGAGGGCACACAATCGGACTTCAAAACAGACGTGTGGAATCCAGAAGTAATTCCAGGAGACTAAAAAAGCAATTATATGCCCAATTTACAAAGAAAGGGGACAAGATAAGTTTTAAAAACTACAAAGGTATATTCTTAATATGTGTAAGCTATACGATTCTTACATGGGCCATAAACAGAAAATTGGGACACCTTACAGAGCAAATGATAGAAGTATACCTGGCCCATTCAGACTATTAACCAGTTATTATAAAACAGAAAGACGGTTTAACATTAAATTTCCATTCAAGGCATATGCGATCCACTTATATGTACTTCAACCTTATTAGACACTCAACATTAATAACACACGTATAAAATATAGCATATAAAATAATGAACAAAATACATTTTAAAATTTAGTTATAAATAGTAAACAAACGAAGTTTTACTATCATTTACTAGAAGGGGGTTAGAAAAGACAGATACATCATAGAAAAGGAGAAGTTATTGCCGTATAACTCAGAGGAGCTTAATCGGCTTTACAGTAGAGCCTCTTAGATGGACTTGAATGAAATGCACCTAGATAGAGTCGAAACACTGTGTTATGGATGGATCTTAAGGATTTCAGGTCTCTCTTCGAAGTGGACATATAAGCAATGCTGTTATAATCTAATTTAGAGCGAATAAGTGCTTTATATACTTTAAGGAGCGACTTTTTATCCGCATCCCAGTGATAATAAGACAGTGTTTTAAGAATGAATAATGTTTTGTGGCAGAAAGCTTACTAAGACTTAAACATTCCAATTAAGCGAGAACGATTAAAAGATACAATGTAACTATAACAAATGTTCTATAAAATAGAGTAACAGGCTGCAACTGAGTATAGATCTGACTGAGTTACAGTACCCATTACCACTACTATTGAGATTCAAGGGATATTAGTAAAGAGTAAAACAACAATTTATGTCTTTATAATATGTCCCATTTTTGATCATATCTTTTTCCACAACACAAAACTACATGTCGCCAATTTAGCATAGCACAAACCACAAAACCACAAAAATTCGGATATATCTACTGTAACCTTATCACTTCATTTGTATTTCTTTACTTATTATATATCTAAGTTACTCTAAATATTAGATCAAAACTTGCCTGTGATGATTTTGGTTATATTGCAATTAATGTTCAGTTAGGTTTTTGCTATTTATTTAACAAAATAGACATCAAGCGTAAAAATATATACATTTAGTAGCAACCAGTGGAGTCCAAATTTAATGAAATTAAAATAAGCTTTCAACAAAATGAAGCTACAATAATTATATATTAGAAACTCTTGTAAAGAAGGAGAATAAGAAGGAGGAGAAAATAGTAGTGGTAAGAAAAATGAGTATGACATAACACAAATAGACTTCGAGTAGATGAAAACTGAAAACAAAACTCACACAACTCGATGATATAATGGATAACATTGACGTTAAATTATTAAATTATTTAATTTCTTAAGGTTATTGTACTGTATGTAACTTTCACCAGGATAACTTCAATATAAAAGTAACGATAACGGGAATGGTAACTATTTTGGTAGAATTTACTTTTTAAGTATCCTCATAAAAATCAAGTAAAGGCAAATCAGGTAACCTAGGTTTCCATTCTATTGTTCCTTTTCGACCTATCCACCAATTTGGAAAGACGTTGTTCAATAACAACTGGTTCAATTTGAGGAGAAAGAAGTTTTGAAAAAATTCTAAATATAAAGGGCCTGTTAAGGATTCTTCGAAAAAGTATGGTTCAATAATCCTATCTCTGGGTATTGAGTATGATACTCTTGTATCTAGCGTGGATTTTTCGTAGCCCAGTACTGAAAAGTTTGACGATTGGCATGACCGTTTAGTATAAATGTAGCTTCATTAGAGACTTTGTTCTTGCTTTCTGTTATAATTTAACAAAATTCAATTCGTCTATCAAAACCATCTTTTATACTGTGTACTAAACTTTCTTTGCTAGGATGGCACGTTCCTTCTTCAGCTTTCTAAGAACTGTTGAATGGTCCATGTCTTTATTTAATCCTACTTGCTGTAAACTGGTGCAAGGGAATAATCTTAAAAGACTAACAGAACCTCTAGTTGTTTGTTTTTAGATATTAGTTTTCAACTACTTTGAGGAAGGTCTTTGACATGACGTAACAAATGGATTGAAGCAAACAAAAAAAACTAATTGAGCTTAATAATATGCTGTTAAAGTAAAGACGTTGTTTAATGAATTTAACTTATTTCAAAATACTTTCTAAAAATGAAAATTTAACTCCTACTTTTAATACATGAAATATTCGATGCGTTTTTCATATCGGAACTAATGTTTTGTGGGTTTATATAAATATATTTCACATATTTTTTTCTATACTATATACTAGTAATAAAATTTACAAAAATAAATAACCTTCTATTATCTGGTTATAAAACCGATAATGATAGAAATATTTTGTAGTGGAGGGGAGTTCGAATTATTTCTCACAGCATACAGATACACTTACTCCAGTAAATGACCGTTTTGGAGTATGATTTTCCTGGTCAGGACGAATTTGCTTGAGAATCTGAATTTAGGTTTCTCTTACCCTCATCTTTACATTTGTGTTTAACTCAAGATAAAATTAAATTAAGTTAGCGCGCCACAACACTGGTTTGAAAAGTGATGATATGTATATTATTATTATTATATAAAAATATAGTGCGTTAAAAATTCACATAACTGACACTTCAAACCAGTAGCGTTGTGTTCTCGGTGCCTTTTATTTTTTCTTTCATACCTTACATTTTTAATAACTGGCAACCTTAATTTGCGATCATTTTTTAATTCAAGCAACCCTAATTTGCGACCATTCTTTTTTTCAAGCAACCTTACATCATCAAAAGTTTTAATTTGATATAAAAAATGTGCATTGAAATAAAATTTTTGTTCAAAAATTAATTACTATTGATTGAATTAAAAATATCTGCGGTCACTTTTTGACTTTTATTCTCCTAATTTTAAATGTGTGTAAAAATGTGAGTTTGATTAACTACGTTATGAGCATAGTAATCCTGCAGTGGGATCTTACTCTATTATCAATAGGTGGTTTTTCTAAGCATCCGTTCATCTTTCCAAATTTTATGTTGAGTTTTTCTCTCTTCTTTTTAATTTGGACTTTCCAACGCAGTCTCTTATCCAACTTAAATCCCAGATATTTTGAAGAATCTGCAAGAGGGACCTGAATGTTATGTATTTTAATAGGCTGATCGTTCTATTTTATAAGTAAAACTGACATGTACTGATTTTGTAACATTAAGTTAAATTCTTAGTTTTCTTGATGATTGATTAATCTAATATATTATGATTGATCTTATTCATTAAAATCTGCAGTTTTCTTGCAGCTTCTTGATGGTGTTCCCCAACTGATAGAATAGCCTGATCGTTAGCAAAAGTGTATCATATCTTCTTCAAGGCCTGGAATATCATTAGTATATTATAGGTATGGTAGCGATCCCAGTATACTACCTTGCAGTAGTATTCTTTTTAGTTTGTGAATGAGGTCCTTATGTCATACTCTATCGACAGCTTAAGCAGCATCCATAAAAACGTCTTAACAGACTTTCTTTCATTTCAGTGCTTTTTCTATTAAATTAATTGTCATGCATTTGATCCAAGGTCGAATGACTTTCTCTGATATCAAACTGATGAGGTGGTATGAGGTTCCTTTAATCCGATAATTTTAATGTTTTTATTGTCTATTATATTTTTCTGGTAGGATGCTTTTATTTTTAGAATCTCTTCGCGTATTATATTAAAATTTTTTATTCCATTCACTATTATTAATGGCGGTGATTTTACTTTTTTTATGTCAACTCCGTCTATTTTTTAGACTTTTTTTTTACGGAGAGGGAGATGAATCTATTTTCCTGTTCTTATTTTCTTTGTTAATATAACGTATAAAATATGTTTAACATTTTTCACCAATAAATCTCTTCCCAGATTTTGTTAATAAAATTTTAAAGTCTCTACATATACATTTTTATAGCACTCTATCATTTGTGCTACAGCACAATCTCTTCATCTGATAAGTTTGACTTTTGTTATCAGGATGACCTTCGTTAAGGTTAGATCGATAGACGGTCACGAGAAACCTAGCATTGGCATTTGTTTATTGTCTATTCTTTTGTGCCTTATTTTAACATATTCCTGCTATTATTTATCCGTAAATAAGATGCTTTCTTTGATATAGGGGTCTACAGTTGTTTTTGTATTGTTTTCGTATACCTGTGAAAGCAATCCTACCAATACGTTGAGGTCAAAGGTTATAATTTTTCTGATGTTTTCTTATGTACTGTAGAGGCCTCGCATTTGCACAACGCAAAAGGTCTTATATCAGACTGTAGGAACCCAAATTCTAATATAGAAAATTTCTTAAATTTTTTTTTGGTCCAACATTTTTAGAGCCTCATTATGTAGGAGATTGTTGTGTGTGTGATTTCTTATCCGAGAAGTTAAAAGATGCTCGACAGTATTTTTGCACTACCTCACAGAAAATTATATCAACTTATGTAATATGTAGACTTGTGCTTTAGCGTCTTCGTTGCTTTACATACTTTTATCATTATAAATAAAAAAGTTTTAGCAGTTGATAGTTAAAATTTTCGTTAAAAAGTGGTGAATTAATTTGTTTATAACAACAAAATTGAGCCGTAAACGTTAGCGGTTTAATTATTGAAAGCTATACAACAATTCAAAACGAAAATTTTAAACTTTCGTAAATGTTTTTATGTTAATTTGTTTTCGAGATATTGAAAATTTATTTACGCGTGCGGTTTACGCACTACATTATTCGCTGCGAGCTGACCGTGCGTCTCAGAGCGCGTTATTAAAAGTTACAGATCTTGCCCAAAAATTAACATAGAAACGTTTACCAAAGCTTAAAATGTTTATTTTAAGTTGTTCTATAACTTTTATCAACCAGTTTTTAAAGATTATTTATTATTATTATTTATAGCTTAATTTTATTTAAATCTCTAAATTCTCTCCTAGGTCAATATTATTATATGCAGTAGAAACAATAACAATGGTTAAAAAAGATGAAGAATACTTAAGAATAGCAGAGAGAAAAATTATGAGAACCATACTAGGATCAATCAGAACAGAGCAAAATAAATATAGAAGCAGAACAAATACAGAGATTAAGGAAGAATTTAAGGAAGACATCGTAACTAAAATAAAGCAATGCAGAGTTAGATTGGTTAGGTCACATTTGGCGAGCAGCAGATGAGGCAGTGACATACGGAATGATAGAATGGAATCCTGGAGAAAGGAAGAGAAGGGAAAGACCAAGATCAAAGTGGCTGCAAGAAGTTAAAGAAGACCTCCAAAGGGCAGGAGTCAGAGAATGGAGAGGAAAAACTAGAGACAGGAAAAAATGGAGAGATATTGTCAAGAAGATAACATAAACAAAAGAGACTGATCCACTCAAGAAATAGGATCTAGAAAGCATTCGCGGTTTAACCCCACGCTGAGGTGTATAACCATTGTATATATATATATATATATATATATATATATATATATATATATATATATATATATATATATATATATATATAAACTAAGGTACACTCGAAGAGTGGTGGGTTTTTCGGTCAAAGTGGAGAAATAAAAGACAAAGAAGGTGGCTACTTTATCTATTTATTGAAGACGTAGCCAATAGATGAAGTAGCCACTTTCTTTGTCTTTTATTTCTCCACTTTGACCGAAAAATCCACCACTCTTCGAGTGTACCTTAGTTTATTTTGGATTGACGGTCGTACTCCTTTTCTCGATATATATATATATATATATATATATATATATATATATATATATATATATATATATATATAGATATATATAAATATATATATATATATAGATATATATATATATATATATATATATATATATATATATATATATATATATATATATATATAGTTTGAGTTTAGTTCTTGAACCTTAATATATATTTTTTTAGTGGATTTTCTTGGGTTTAGGTTCATAAAAAATTTGATTTGGTACTAAGGCATTTTCATATATTTATTCGACGTTTCGGCAGGAAATCCATGCCTTTTTCAAGAAGTAATATTGACTAAAAAAACATTTTATGACAGACATAATACGATTTAAAAGTTAAACTTTTGACTTACCAAGCATGTAAAAATTTGTTACTAAAAAGTAGACGTCACAATTAAAATAATGTTAAAAACATAGGACATACCCACTAAGTCACTACATGTAAAATATATTTTAGATCTAATGTGTTGTTTATTGAAGTTAGTTTATCGTTTAAACAACCAGTTATTTTAACATCATAGGCGTTCTGAGATTGTCTTATTGTGTGTTTTTAAATTAAGTTAAAATATATTTTGTTCAAATTTTTGACATCTTTTTTATCATTTATTGCATTATTATTTTTTTTTATTTGTATAGACTCTAGAAGCTCTCTCTTTTTCCTGTTGGGTTCACTTTTTAGGATCTTGGTTTTCTCAAAATCAAATTTATGTTTTTTTTCGTTTTCATGTTTTGTGAGGGCGGTTGAGTTTTTTTTGTCATATTTGTGGGAACGTATTCTTGAGTTAAGTAGCTGACTGGTTTGTCCAATATAAACTCCATCACAATTCGAGCAGGGAATTTCATATACAACATGCGATCTTTTTAATAGAGGGGTTTTTGTTTTTAATCTTGTAAAATTCTTTTTCAAAAGATTGTGCCCTTTATGAGCAACCATAATATTATGTTTGGACAGAAGATTTGCAATTTGTTCTGATAATCCTTTTATATAGGGAAGAGACATATAGTTTTTCTTTTCCGTGTTTGTTTCATTGTTATTATTGTTATTGTAAAATTTATGCAGTCGCGATTTGAAAGTGTTGTCGATAAGGTGGTGTGGGTATGAATTAAGTGTTAGTGCTGTTTTTGCTTTTTTAATGGCCTGAGGTCTATTAATAGGATCGTATAATCTAATAGCTCTATCGGCGAGTCCGATAACTACTGATTTCTTTTGAGACAGGGGATGATGAGAGTTGAAATTCAGATATCTCGATGACCAGGTTTTTTTGGTGTACCATGAAGTAGTTATAGTGCTGTTTTCTCTATGTAAGGTCAGGTCCAGAAAATTAATTTGATGATTTTTTTCAATTTCTAATGTAAATTTTAGTTTTTGGTGAAAGTTATTGAATTCATTTAGTAATATATCCATTTTATCCTCTGGTGCTGCGCTCAAGCAGTCATCTATATAGCGATAGAAAAAAGGTATATCAAAATCTATTTTATTTAAAACAATTTCCTCTAGATGCTCTAAAACTAATTGAGCGATGGCACTGGATATGCTAGCACCCATAGCACATCCATCTGTTTGTTGGATCAAACAAAATCTTCCAAAACATGCCCTCACAAAACATGAAAACGAAAAAAAACATAAATTTGATTTTGAGAAAACCAAGATCCTAAAAAGTGAACCCAACAGGAAAAAGAGAGAGCTTCTAGAGTCTATACAAATAAAAAAAAATAATAATGCAATAAATGATAAAAAAGATGTCAAAAATTTGAACAAAATATATTTTAACTTAATTTAAAAACACACAATAAGACAATCTCAGAACGCCTATGATGTTAAAATAACTGGTTGTTTAAACGATAAACTAACTTCAATAAACAACACATTAGATCTAAAATATATTTTACATGTAGTGACTTAGTGGGTATGTCCTATGTTTTTAACATTATTTTAATTGTGACGTCTACTTTTTAGTAACAAATTTTTACATGCTTGGTAAGTCAAAAGTTTAACTTTTAAATCGTATTATGTCTGTCATAAAATGTTTTTTTAGTCAATATTACTTCTTGAAAAAGGCATGGATTTCCTGCCGAAACGTCGAATAAATATATGAAAATGCCTTAGTACCAAATCAAATTTTTTATGAACCTAAACCCAAGAAAATCCACTAAAAAAATATATATATATATATATATATATATATATATATATATATATATATATATATATATATATATATATATATATATATATATAAATTCTCTCTAAATAAATTTGCAACTTTGATGAGAAATTTTTAATGTTTTGTTTTATTAATAAAAATAAAGTAATTTCGCAAAGTTTTTCCAAGCTGAAACATTAACATTTAAACTGAAGAGTTATTAAATTGAATTCGCATGTATGAAAGCTAACTTATAATTGAAAAAGTCCTATCAAATGCCTATTTTTGCAATTGTTTTACAAGATACAAGCATTTAAACTATTTAATTTTAATTACAAATTATCTGACGGATTTTTAGCCTGGTACCATAAAAAAATCAAATCTACGGACCATACAAACATAAAGCTACCTCAAAGTACCATATCGTTGATGACTATTAACTATTATTAAGATTTTTTATCATACCTGAGTAACTTTTTAATAAAAACTGTATAATAATATTGTTTCCTAACTATTAGCCACTTAAATCGGTTCACACTGTTGTCTACACTTAACCTAAACTAAAATAATTACACTACGCTGTAAACAATCTACAAAGGTTATGATTAACTTAATCCCTATAAAATCTTGTGGTTACGATATCTATATATTGTAGATTATCAATTCCATAGTTTAAAGAACAATATACAAAAGTATTAGAAATATTTTATTATTTTATTACGTCATCGATGAACTGTTCAAATATTTTTTCATGGAATTATCAGAAAATTTGTACCTATATTTAAAATTTTAGTTTTGTTTTTTGGTTTTAAGTTTTAAAAATAATAATACAGAGCCGCAACGTAGTGAAAATAAACAACCGATGGATCCTGCAATACCACACTAACATACACCCACAATATATTCTAGGGACCAGGGCTGCTTCGTGGCTGATCAAAGTCCTGGGAGTTTCAGAGTGTATTCTTATGTATTTTGGCCCGCTGAATTAGAATTTCAAACTTTCTGTTGAGTCGGACGTGACAGGATTTTTTAAATTGTTTAAATGATTCTAATTCGCAAACTAACAAATATAAATCATTTTTACAAAGTGCAATTTGTTTCTTTAAAAAAACCTACAACATAATTTTGGACAATCCTGGGTCCAATAATTAGAACCAGATATATTGCAAAATTACGGTATTTTTCACTATCAACCCGGCTGTATTTTAAGTAAAATAATTATTATCTTTAAAACTGCACCTTAATTATTATCATCAATTACAGTAACAAAGTTATAATAATTATAAATGGATATTTTCTATTAAAAAAGGCATATAATTTGTTTATATGGTTTTTAGCTACTAAAACTTTAGATTATACCAAAGCAAGTTTGATCGTATAAGACTACATAGTAGTCTTATACGATCCAAGACGAGGAATTTTTTGTAGTCTGAGTATGTCTAAACGTATTTTTATGCAGTAAAGCTATTTTAAAGCACGTGCGTCATTATACACTAAACTTCTAGAGCCGAACTATAATAAGTAGAAAGGTAGCCACTTGGGCGCATTTTGAACCTTCACCTCACGGCTTGAACCGTATGTGCATCCGTTTCGCGCATATACATATTTTAATATAAAAAACTAGGTAAGAATAAAGTAAAAACTTCTTTTTGTATAATCGTATAAAATGTTATTAAAATTTTTAAAAATTATCCAAAACTGATTTATAAATTTTCAGAACGTTTCCATCCTATCAGATCATCCACAGTAAAAAAGGCTATATATTATTTGAAACTAGAATAGATGGGTGGAAAACTTTAACCCGGCACTTAATATGGAGGAAGAGGAAGAAAATCTAAAATACGGAAGAGATGAGGTAAGGAGAACAGACAAAAGGGAAGAAGAATCACCAACGATTCTTGAAGTTAAAGATGCAGTTAAAATACTAGCTAGAAACAAATCATCCGGAATAGATAAAACGCTAAACCCCGCTAAACTTTATAAAGAAGGTGGCCACGATACCATAATGGCATTACAGCAGCTTATAAAGGAAATATGGGCACATAAATCACTCCCCAATGATTGGAATATTGGAATACTTTGCACCATACACAAAAAAGGAGATATCTTTGAATGATCTAACCACAGAGGAATTACGCTTCTAAATGCAGCGTGTAAAATATTTTTTACAGTACTATGTCACCGTATATCACTATATGCAGAACGCATAGTAGGAAAATACCAGATTGGTTTTAGAGGTGGTAAATTGACAATTCATCAGATTGCAACCCCAAAATCACATATTTATAGACCACAAAGCAGCCTAGGACTCTGTGAATAGATGAGAAATGTTCAAAGCAATGAAAGAGCTAGAATACCAAATCAGTTGGTAAATTTGACTAAACTAATTCTTAAAAAAGTTAATTGTAGAGTACGAATTCAGGGGAAACTGTCTAAACCTTTTAAAACAAATAACGGGCTACGTTAGGGAGACTCTCCTGTACACTGCTAAATCTGGTTTTTAAAAAAGTAATGCGTATGTCAGAAATTACAAGCATTGGTTCAGTATATAATAAATCAGTGCAAATCCTTGCTTATGCAGATAATATCAATATTGTTGGGAGAACGAAAAACGCTATACGAGAGGCGTATGTAGCATTAAAAGATTCAGCTACAAAAATGGATTTAACAATAAACATCAACACAACGAAGTATATGAAAATGAGCTCGCAACCACAATACCTACGACCACTTGTTATAATAAACGACGTCATCCAAGCAGTGAACTAATTTGTATACCTGAGAGCGCTTCTTAACACCGAAAATAATGCTATCGCTGAGATAAACCGCAGAATCTCCTGCTTAAATTCACAATTATATCGAGAAATACAAAAATAAAACTCTTCGTATTCTTCTTCTTAGAGTGCCTGTCCGTTCCGAACGTTGGCGATCATTCTGGCTATGATGATTATTTTGGTTGCTATACGGAATAGCTGTATTGAGGTCTTTCTATACCATGCTCTCAGGTTAGCAAGCCAGGATATTCTTCTTCGTCCTGGGGCAACCTTTCCTTTAATTTTACCTTGCAAAATGCATTGTAGTAGCTCGTATCTGCCTTGATTTTTATTAATATGTCCCAAGTACTACAGCTTACAGTGATATTCACGATGTTTACCAAATCAGCGGTTGTGTTTATCGTCCGCATTACTTCTTCATTGGTGACATTGTCTGTCCATGATATCTTCAGGATCCATCTGTATAACCATAGCTCAAAAGCCTGAAGTTTTGATAGAGTTTGAGTCTTCAATGTCCACGTTTCTACTCCGTACAGAAGCAATGAGTACACGTTACATTTAAGGAGCCTTGTTTTTGTTTCTAGTGTGAGGTCATGGCTCTTGAACACAGAGCTCTTAGTCAAGAATGCACTTTTTGCCTTAAAATAAAACTCTACAAAACAATAATACGCCTAGTAAACATATGGTTCAAAGGCCTGGACTCTAACAAAAAGTAATGAAAGTATGTTATGATATTTTGAATGAAAAGTACAACGGCGAATCTATGGAGCAATCAATGACAATGAAGTATGGAGGAGACGATACAACTTCGAACTTTATAGAATATACCAGGAACCAGATATTGTAAAACATATTAAGATAGGACGTCTGAGGTGGGTAGGGCATGTAATGCGGATGGAATAAAATGACCCAGCTAGAAAAACGCTTCTTGATAGACCCATGCGTCAGAGAAGAAGACGAAGTCCCAGAAGAAGATGTCTTAATAACATCAATGAAGACATGAGAAATATGGGAATACGTACTTCACTAAGGATAGGACACACGAAGGGTTATAAAGCTGAAATGATGATAATACATTTTTGTCTTCCACCAACAAGGTTCCTTGCTAACATGGATGAAGACATAAAAAATATAGGAATACGTGCTAGACGGAGGCTAGGGACGACCGAAGAGAGATTTTTGAGGAAGCTAAGATCCACGTAGGGTTGTAAAGCCCGAATGATGATGAACATCGTAATTAGTAAGACACTAGGTAGACGATAAAAGATTACATTTTTTAAGTGAACGTACAATTTCTCAGCTTAAAAAAACGAAACCTTATGCCCTGAGAGGTAACAACCAACTCTTCTTCTTTTATATTTTATTATACTTCGCGCATAATTCTCATAGTTATATGATTCTAGGCGTTCGGCACGTAACGGCGCGAGCACTTTAAAAATGATTTATTTCAATAAACAATATATTTAGACATAGTTATAATACATAAAATTTTTCGTCTTAAACCGTATAATAGAAATACAAGCTATAATCCACAGTTTTAGTAGATAAAAAACGTTTTTCTTCAATTTTAGCTGTTATTTTAAAATGGAGCCGAGTTACAAGAAAAAATTGCCTAAATGCTGTAATTTTGCAATGTTTTTGTACTGATTTTGCAATATCTTTGGTTCGAATTATTGGATCAAGGTTTATCAATGATTTTTTGTTAGTTTAAGAATTATAAACATTGAAACAATTAAACTGTTTATAACAAATTACCGTCACTAAATAGAAAATATGTATTTTTTTAATTTGTCATCTATTTCCTTTCTAACTTTCGCTTTCTTACTTTTGTTTGTTTATTGACCAGTATCATGGAGTGCAGAGTATCCCCAATTTAATTGGCCAAATAATTTACACTTATAGGTTATAACAACAACCCTTTATTTTAATAACAATATTTTTTTTGCACAAGATTTCCGGAGTGTAGATGAAACGTCAAAAATAAAGATTAAATGTAATTTTTATTACAATCAATTGTGATTTAATCTCATATAAATATGTCACAAGAAAACAGTTTCAGCACCTCTTTAAAACTATATTTAGAGAAACAAAAATATGTTTTTTAATTTATCCAATCTGATCGGTACAATATATTTTATCTTATCGACCACGCCTTATCTACCATAACCTAACCTAATCTAGCCTAGTAACCTACTGTATTTTAAGATTATCCAAAATTAAAAGTCAGTTAAAAAAGTTAATTTTAAATAAATTTAAGTATCTTAACTTGTACTTTAAAGCTATATTATACTTTAATGTATATACATTACAAGTTTATTATTATATTATCATCAAGCCAAATAAAAGAAACATTAACAGAAGGTAGTACTAAGCCTTCGTTCAATTGGAAGTTTAGTCACTCCCACGTAAGATTAAATGACATAATTTAACTTGTAGATCTTTTAATTACTTTTGTGCGGATCCTTGGTTTGGTTTTACAGTTTCTGGTGTACCTTTGCTGTTTCCACTACTTTTCTCCATTTTTCTCTCTCTTTGATTGTCCTTTCTATATTTCCAATTCCCATATTGCTTAAGTCTTCTCCTACTTGTTGTCTCCATCTCAGTTTAGATCTGCCTCTGGTTCTTTTACCTGGTGGCATCCATCCCGTTATAACTCTTAACGGATTGGTCTTCTCTCTTCTCAGTATGTGTCCATACCATCTAATTCTTTGTGTTTTTATTGCTCTAACTATGTTCTCTTGACCCATCCATTCTTTATTTTGTGATTATCCATTGTCCTGCATCCTCTACGTTTTCTCTGTTTGGTCCCAGTATTTTTCTGTTAATCTTCCTCTTAAAAACTTTTAATTACTCTTCTTTTCTTGCTGTTAATGTAAATATTTCTGCAGCATATACTTCTATTGGTCTTATGGTCGTTTTGTAGATTTTCATTTTTGTGTTTCGGCTTATTTTCTTATCTCTAAATAGTTTTTTATTTCTACAAAACGCTGTATTTTCCGCTTGAATTCTTCTTTTCATATCTACACTTTTATTTCTTCTGTTGACTAGTACTCCCAAATATTTGAAGATGGGTATATCTCATACACATAAGATGGGTTAAAATAATTTTTCTTCGATTGGAAAAACGGCTACCAAACTAATAAGCACTAGAGGTAAAATACACAATAATAAATCCTTATTTTGACTATTCAAGACAAGCTATTCATTACTACACTTTTTTATAATTTATATTACTTAAATGCACGAGAAAATAAAGACAATTTATCGTTAAAAATGCGAATTGTAAATGTGATTTTGAGTCTCTTGTCTGAACGGCGGTGGGAGGATGAAGGCGTATATTTTTTAAACAAGTCTATATCGCCCGATAGTGGCGCCTTTGTCAGAAAAATTTTGACTTATTACGAAATGCAATTAAATTAGATACAAAATATGTTGGTATTTTAAACTTTTGTAATATATTCAACAAAGATATTTGTCAGAAATGTAATAAAACCTATAAACAAGGTAACTGAAATAAGCAGAAGAAATAGAGAAACTAATATGTATCAGTCTACTTTTAAAATTTGGATATGAAGACAAAATATAAAGATTGAAATTAAAGTAACATAATATTAGTGTACAAAAGTTATTCCAAGGCAGTAATGAATTGCTAGCAATGAATCTTTGTGTACTTGCTAAACTATTCAGTAAGCTGTCATCGATGTAATGCTCAACCTTCTACAAGTAAGGCGTTAGAAGGTGATGGTTTTTGGTCGACGAAGAAGTTCAAAATCCCGTAAAAGAATTCTTCGAACAACAGCCATCAGTATTCTTTAAGCAGGGTATAGATCAGCTGGTGCAATATTTGGATATTTTACTTATACATATCCTTTACTTTAGCTAAAAAAAATTCAAAATTTTAATTTAAAATACGGCCACAGCATTTATAATATTACTAACCAATCGTCCAAAGAAATGATCTATACTTGTAGATATAAAAATAATAATGTGACTATCAAATTTAACTCTTTACAAAATAACTAGGAAATTTAACATTAAAACATATCTGTACTTTAATGATTATAGTAAAGCCTTTAATCTTGTGAATTTGAGGACGATTTGGCAAATTTGGTCTGAAATTGGAGTGCTGCAGCATCTAATAATATTAATAAAAAATCTGTACAATCATAACTGAGCCTTTAAATGAAAAACTAAGTGAAAGGAGTCCAACGGAGTGAGACATGGCTGTATACTGAGTCCCACTTTGTTTAATATTTATGGCAATTGGAAAATGTAAAAGAACATCGAAAGATGCAACGGCGACATCTCTATCGGCGGAAGATGGATGTACAATTTCAGATATGCTAATGATTTTTTTTTAAAGTAGTCTTTTATAAACCGGTCATACTTCATCCACTTGGCTTGTTGTACATCTTCCATTTATTCATTATATCCATGCTAGAACTCTGGAATCCTGTAAAAGTTTGTATAGGTCCAGCGGATGCGTGACATATAATTTTTGAATCACTTGGTAGTTTCCAAAAAGTATTTGCCGCTTGCGATGCGCCAGTGGTTGCACTTTTGCTTTACTTGAGAGATTCATGAATGATTCAGCCCTATTAGCACAGGTCTGTCCAATGTATACTTTGTCATGTTCTTAACCAAGTATGCTTTAAAGTAAGAATTGCATATGTTGTGTTCGGATTCAGGCCTTTTTCTGGTCGCGTACAGTGTTTTTGGCACTCCTACAGTCGGCTCTGTTTTGAAGTATTATGTAACTAATCCTCCTCTGGAAAGTTTATTAGCTCTTTTATTGATAAACCTTAGTTTATTTTTTATATTGTCATGTTCTGGTCAAACTATTCAGTTGCTTAGATTTTCTCACAATCTATAATATCTCATTCTCGCCTTCTCCCTATACCCATATGCAAAGGAGATCTTCGTAGAAGATGCTCCGTAGATCCTTCAAAGGTGCTGTTGGTGTCCCATTGAGCAACTGTGTTTTTAAGGCAAAGAATTACTTGCGATTTAGCTTAAGGATACCACTTCTTTACTGCATCTTTTGCCATCATACCATTAATGCATATTTAATTGTTGTTTTACTACCACTTTATAAATCTAATATAGTATGTATGGTTTACATATTTTATCCATGATTGCGTCTGGCTACTATTAACTTAGTCATCGCTCTCTAGTTATTTGTGTTGTCTGCTTAGTCCAAGTAAGCTTCAAGCTATATTACCTAGTTGTTTTCTTCACTTACCATATTTAAATTTGTTTAACTTAGGTTAAGTAAACCATCATCATCCAGCCCCATTTTCACATCCATTGTTGAATATAGGCCTCCTCCAAACGTCTCCAGTTCTCTCTATCTCTAGCTGCTGCAATCCAGTTTGTTTCTATTCTCCTTAGGTCGTCGGTCCATCGGGTGGGTGATCTGCCTCGACTTCACTTGTAGGCTCTTGGTCTCTACTCCAATAATCTCTTCGTCCATCTTGCGTCTTCCATTCTAGCAACATGTCCAGCCCACCTCCACTTTTGTTTATTGATTCGCAGTATAATATCGTCTACGCCAGTTCGTCGGCGTATCTCCTCATTTCTCACGCGATCTTTCAAGGTCAGGCCCAGCATTGATCTCTCCATTCGCCTTTGTGTTACCCTCAGTTTTTCGGCAGTAGCTTTCGTTAAAGTTAGGGTCTCTGCTCCGTAGGTCAAGAATGGTAAGATGCATTGGTTAAATGCCTTCCTTTTCAGGTGAATTGGGGTATTTGTTTTAAAAATGTCTCATTCTTCCATATGCCTCCCATCCTAACGTGATTCGTCTATTTAACTCGCAGGTTTGGTTGTCTCTGGTTATTCTAATTTCATGACCCAAGTATGTGTATTTATCGATTAATTCTACCTTGTTGTTATTAATCTGTATCTCTTCGCTGGGAACCATATTGGTCATCATTTTGGTTTTCTCGAAATTTATCTCCAGCCCAGTTTCTTGTAGTCATCAGTTCTTGGAGCATGTCTTTGATCTCTCCCAGATTATCTGACAAAAGCACGATATCGTCCGCAAAACGTAGATGGTTTAATCTTTCTCCATCGATGGATATTCCTTTCTGTTGCCATGTTAGTTTTTTAAATCGATAATCTGTGGTCGACCCTGCAATCTTGTAGTGCTCTTAAGATGGACGGTAGTTCCACTGTATCAAACGCCAGAAGACAGACTGGACGGGGGATGTCCTCAACCTCGACACGGCACGTCCCATATGGCTGATAGGGAAAGTTCCTGCAGATATGCAGGACAGGTACGAATAAGGCATTGCCAAATAAGTACCCGCGGATCAACTGAGGATATGAAATTAGGCAGCAGTAATGTCATTACTGGATTAAGGCTATGGGAAGTAAAAATCCTGTAGGCTTAATTCCAGATACTCACAGGCGTCACTCACATTATGAGTTAAGCTGCTGTGATACTGCGACAGCAGCAGCGTCTGACCCAGAGTGGGCGGCTGCAAACAGCGTCTGTTCCCAGAGTGGGCGGCTGAAACTGAAACCTTGCCAACACGCAGTGGCTCGCGTGGCATTGAACTTAGCCAAAAACCCTTACAAATGTCAGATTTTAAAACAAAACGGAAACTACCCCAGGTGAGTAGACACTCTCACACTGATTTATCAGTCTGTCCCAAGGATTCTGGAGGGGACACAAATTTGACAAGAGTATGCTTTAAGTAAACCAAATCTATCTAATTTCTCACTTCTGGCAAATACTCAGACGATCCAACGATTCTCAATCACTTTGAATTGGTAATAATTAAACGATTAGATTAGATTGATACAACGATGGGTCTTAAAAAGAATGCAGAAAAATATGGATGATGATAATAAATAGGCCTAGCAACAACTAAGGCTATCTATTAGACATTTTTAATATCGCGGTTACCCACCAATTTGTCTATTAACCAATTTCGGGATCCACTGAAAAAATTAAGTGAAGATCAGAAATTACAAAAATCACTCTGGCTTTATTAACGTAAATCTAGAAAATACTCAAAATAACCGTCGATTTCAAAATCAGACTCGTAACAAGCTTGGCGTTTAATGTTTTTCTATATGCTGCTTATTCCTGTTTCATCGACTTCGAGAAGGCATTCGACAGGGTCCGACATGAAAAACTAATAGAAATACTGAGAAACAAAGATATAGACAGACGAGACTTACGAATCATTATCAATCTGTATTGGAATCAAAAGGCCAATATAAAGATAGAAGAACAAAAGTCCGAAAATGTAGATATAAAGAGAGGAGTAAGACAGGGCTGTGTTCTGTCACCATTACTGTTTAACGTGTACAGTGAAGCCATATTCCAGGAAGCGATAGCGGATCTGGGTGATGGAATCTCTGTAAACGGAAGAATAGTAAATAACATAAGATTCGCTGATGACACCGTTATAATGGCAGACACCCTGGAATCGCTACAAGAATTGGTAAATAGAATTAACGATTATTGCATTAGATACGGACTAAAAATAAATAAGAGAAAAACTAAATTCATGATTGTCTCAAAAATGCAACATGGAAATGAAAGATTAATGATAGAGCAAACTCAAATAGAAAAAGTAGAGACATATAAATATCTGGGAACCTGGGTTGATGACAAAAATGACCAAAGCAGAGAAATCAAAGTCCGAATTGAAACTGCAAGGCAAGCATTTGTGAAAATGAAGACAATGCTTACCAACAGAGACCTTCAGTTGCATCTCAGATTGAGGGCTCTAAGATGTTACATATTTTCTATCTTACTATACGGAATGGAAGCTTGGACATTGAAGAAACAACACATAAGGAAAATAGAAGCGTTCGAAATGTGGTGTTACAGAAGAATATTAAAAATTCAATGGGTTCAAAGGATTACCAATGCTGAGGTACTACGACGTATAAATAAGGAGTTAGAAATTATGAACAGCATAAAAAGAAGAAAACTAGCATATTTGGGTCACATAACCAGAGGAGAAAAATATGAGCTGCTGAGAATTATTATGCAAGGAAGGATCCAAGGAAGAAGAAGAATAGGAAGAAGACGCATCTCCTGGCTGAAAAACCTTAGAGAATGGTTTAACTGTAGTTCACTACAACTTTTCAGAGCAGCAGCTAACAAAGTGACCATAGCCGTTATGATATCCAACCTCCGATAGGAGATGGAACTTTAAGAAGAATATGCTGCTGAATCTTAGACTTTTAAATAGAAAGATAAATCTAGGTTTATAGATACGTTCAAAATGGTCTGTTAAGAAGAATGCTTAGAATCTGATCAGTGGTTTAAAGATCAAATGAGTCAATTCTAAGACAGCTTATTATCAAGAAAATACTACCAGCTAAGATCGCCAACTTTGCAGCGGAGATAATACATTCAGAAAATGAAATGTATACAAAGATTTAATTAACTACAAAATTACAAACAATACGTCCCCAAACAGAACAAATAAAGACCAAGAGGCCATTACAAGGTAAGAATAAATTTGATCATCTAATGAAAATGATACAATTTAAAGAAAAGACAAATTTTTGTTACAGCTTGTAATTGAAATCTTTTAATACAGCAAAAATAAAAACTATAAAAAGCATTAACCAAAATATTAAGATTTGTAGACAAGGCGAAAAGCTCGGGCTTGTTCGAAAAAACATTCGCATGTGATTTTTTTGCACGACCACCTTCATGGGATACCTCAAAATAAGGTTCAGGAGGTCGCCCAGGCGAAAACTTGTTCCAATTTTTTAAAACAATTTTTTTTAAACAAATTCAAAACTATATCTTTTTTGGCCCACCCAATTTTTTTTTCGGATAATCCTGAAGAAAAAAGTCTCTTGTAGTTTTGATCGTTTTCGAGTTATAAATAATTTATAACTCAGAAAATCGCAAAATTACGATCTTTACAGCTCAAAAACACATGTAAAAAACATTATTTTTGAATTCAGCAAGAACCTATATTATTATACATTATTTCTTTATCATTAATAAAGCGCATATGACAGGACGGGCGCTCGGGCTGAGGCGTGTGTTAAAGAAAGAAACAAGATCTAGGGCACAAATTTTTGCTGATTTAAATTCTCATTGTACAAATAAGCACCCTCCTTGCCATACACGCTGCATTATCAATTAAAAAACAGTGTTTTAATAGTTATTTATACACCAAGGGTGTTACTAAGATGATTACGCCTAGAGAGCAACATAATTCAGCCAGAGGGCTTTTGGCGAGAGGGATGAATGTTATTCGATGGACATAATCATCCGGTAACACTAGTGGTACATACAGGATTTTATTTTTCACTTCACTTAATATAAAAATTAAAATTGCGACGCTTTTACTTTTTATTTTACTACACCTACAAAATATTTATGTATATTCTGTTTGTACCACTGGCTTTACCGGATAATTATACCCATCAAGCAACATTCATCCCTCGGTCAGATGCCGTCTGGCTGGATTATGTTGCTCTCCGGATGTATTGTATGTAAGAAGTTGGTGCATAAATAACTATTAAACCATTGTTTTTTTTTCTTCTTCTTCTTCTTGTACCACTCCTATTGGAGATTGAAAACCATCAGGGCTATCCTGTCCTTATTTACAGCTGACCTAAAGAGTTCATTAGTAATACAGCCAAACCACTCTCTCAAATTACGTAACCATGACATTCTTCTACGGCCTGGATTCCGTGTTCCTTCTATTTTTCCTTGCATTATATTTTGAAGTAATGCGTATTTATGTCCTCTCATCAGGTGACCCAAATATTCGAGTTTTCTTTGCCTGATTGTTGACAAAATTTCTGGGTCTTTTCCTATCCTTCGCATTACTTCAAAGTTTGTAACTCTCTCAACCCAACTTATCTTCAGCATTCGACGGTAGCACCAGATCTCGAAACTTTCAATATTTTTTATACTGGTCTGCTTGAGAGTTCAGGTCTCTACAACGTATAATAGCATGTTAAATACGTAACCCCTTAGCATTCTTAATCGGAGAGGAATGCTTATATCTCTGTTGCAGAAGAATTTCCTCATCTTTATGAAAGTGGTCCTGGCAATTTCGATACGTCTTTTTATTTCATTGGTTTGGTCTCCAGTTTCGTTTATTGAAGTACCCAAGTATTTGTAACTTGATACTTTTTCAATTTGAATGCGGTTTATACTAATATGTGCTGGTTGTGTCATGTTCTTACTGAAGACCATATACTTGGTTTTTTTATATTGATACTTATGCCATAATTGTTGCAGGCAATATTTATATTTGTAAGTAATCGTTGTAATTCTTCTACTGTTCTTGCGACTAGTACAGTGTCGTCTGCGTATCGAATATTATTTACAACTTCTCCATTGATTACGATTCCTTCGATTGCTTACAAAAGGGTTTCCTGGCAGATGTTTTCACTATAAATATTGTTTTTTTAATTGATAATAAACCGCGTATGGCATGGCTGGTGCTCATTTGTACAATAAGAAACCATCAAAAATTTGTGCCCTAGATCTTGTTTTTCTCTCTTATAAAGAAGGATCTTCTAAAGGATAGAACAAAGTTTAATCTTGAGTTAATGTCCTTGGTGAATTAAAAAATAATGTTTTTACTCATGTTTTAAGTCTTGAAAATCGTAATTTTCATTCATCATTTTTAAATTATTTATAACTCGAAAACAGTCGAGTTTACAGAAAAAACTACTATTATCGATAACTATTTTCTTGAGAATGATATAACAAAATTTAAAAAAAATTAGCTGTGCCTAAAAATTGATTATAACAATTTCTTTAAAAAAAATTGTATAAAAAAATTAAAACAATTCTTTTGCATGTGCGACCTCTTAAACCTTATTTTGGAGTATCTCATGAAAGTGATTGTAATAAAAAATCTTAGAAGAGAGAATATTTTTTCGAACAAACCCGAGATTTTCGCCTTGTCTATTAGGATATAAAGTAAAGTAAATTAATTAACAAAAAGTGGAAAAATGTTTTGTGTAGAATAACCTTTTGACTTTTGTTAAGGAAATGAATATACATGTAAATACTTACTTTATTTTTGTGTTGGTTTGTATTGGTTATTGATCGCATTTGTAAAATTTTATGTATTTTACTTCATTTACGCAAGTAATTCTGTCGAAGTCTTGTTTTTTTATTATCGAACATATTGATTAAATTTCTATTTAAAGAATCTAATCGGCAGTCCTAGTATGATAATCAGCAATGACTCCTTCTTGTTAGCTGTATATTATTTATTTCCATAAATGTACAACATATTATATACATTTTTTAATAAATATAATAACAAAAAATAATATTTCTTATTACGAGAAAATCTATACAATAAAGAGCTGAGTTCGTTTCAAGTAGATAGATAGTTACAAAAGATGCTCGATGAAAAGTAGTCGCCTTTCATAAATTTTTCCCTTTTGCTTAAAGAACGCCGAATTCTTGCAAAAATTTTAAAGTTATTTATTAATTCGTTGCAAACATCTTATACCCTTAGCCAGAGTTGTGCACGATTTTGTATCGGAACGGAATAAGCAAATGCTTTTATGTATCTCCAAACACAATAATCGCAAGGAATAAAATCCGGCGACCTTGCCAAGCAACTAAACCGCCTCTTCCAATCTAGTGGTCTTCGTAGTTATTATCAAAATAGTCTCGTACGTTCCTGCTAAAGTAGGCCGGACAGCCGAAGTTTTTATATATATTTAGGGATTCTACAGTATTCACTGCCTTCCCTCGCTCAACCGTTTCCATCTCTCTCTGTTGTTCCATTCTCCATCGTTTAGTCCTCTCTTACTCATGGCGTCGTCTACTTCGTTCCTCCAGGATTTTCGGGGTCGTCCTCTTTTCCTCCTTCCTATGGGGCTCCATTCGGGTATTCTCTTTATCCATCTTCTGTCGCTAGCTCTTCTTACATGTCCAAACCACTTTAGTCTTTTTTGTTCTATATATGTTGGTATGTCTGTTTCTATTGATGTTCTTTGCTTTATTTCGTCATTACTTCTTCTAGCCGAAGTTTTTCCGAATATTTAAAGAGAAATCATCAGGTAAAACATTTTGCAGGAAATGTAAGTCATCAGCACCATTTAAACGAGCAGGCAATTCCACAGGCCCAAGTATATAATCATTAACTGTTACTATCCAGACGTTTAAGATTAACTTATGCTGATGCTTAAATTCTTGAACAACGTGGGGTTGTCACCAACGTACGAATAATATTGTGCATTATGCACATTAAAAATTCCATTTTTTGTGAATGTAGCTTTGTCGCAAAACAAAATGTATCAGAAAAAATCTTTATTTTGACTTTTATGATTTTGTAATAATCTGTCGAATTTTTCACGAGCAGAAAAATCTCCTTGTAGGTGTGCTTGTACTTTTGTAAAATAAGAAGGATATAAATTCGTTGTGAAAGATATTTCCTACGAAAGATTTTGAAATTGTGGAATACATGGCAGATAGTCTTCGAACGCTTCTTAACTTCCATTAAAATAACATATCCATATGCTGCTGTTACATCAGAAGGTCTCCCTTTTTCATTATTTTTTTGGGACCGCTGAACCTGTTTCTCTTAATCGTTGATAAAGAGCTGTAAACGTTGAATGAGTGGGATCACGATTGATAAATTTTTCAGCGTATCTACGTTGTGCTGCTCGAGCGTTACACCTCATTTCGCCATAAACTAAAGCAAATCAGCGTATTCCTTATTCGAAAAAACCATTTTTATATATGCGATAAACTTCGCGAACTGACCACAATTTGACAATGAAAAAGGTTCACAGCCAACTAGTGCAAAAAATATTAATTTAACTTTCATGACCAAAAAACGAAAAGTTTTCAAAACGATTTTTCTACCTTTTAAAACGGACACCCACACAGTTTGGTTTTAGGGTGCTGTAGGAACAAGCAGATCTGCAGAGCGCAGCAGATGCGTCATCTGTTTCTTCTTCTTTTTTATGTGCCTTCTTCTCATCTATCCTTGACAGCCATTAACTACAAGCCTTCTCTATCTTATGCTCATACAAATACAAATTCTCATGTCAAAAAACAACTACATACAAATGGCTCAAACGAACAGAAATAAACAAAATTTGAAACCAAAAACTGCGTAAGAAAATCCTGAAATTAGTATCATCACCAACAGAGAAAGAGCTAGTACTTTCCGCTTCAAACATAGCCAAACACACAAAAAGAAAGGAATAACGCCAGCTTTCAAAACAAACAACTTAAGCAAATATATTAAAAACAACAAAAGCCAAAGAAAAAAGCACTTATACAGTGGGGTATACAAACTTACATGTGGCGACTGCTCAAAAACTTACATCGGTCAAACGGGTAGAACCTTTAACAAACGGATAGCAGAACACAAAAGGGCTCTTAATAATAGAAAAACAAATCCTACTTACTCACTTCACCTTCTAGATCATAAGCATTCTTTTAATAACCAATTTCACGTTCTTCACATTTAAAATAAAGGCCTTAAGCTATCATTATAATATGAAATTCATATGAAAATCAACAAATTAAAAATACAGATATAATTCTGAATGACCAAATTAAGACAAAAAGTTCTTCCCTTTAAACTTATTTAGTTAAAGACTATAAGATGTTGGACGCATAACAAAAATACCTCACTTGAGAAAGGCATTCTGTCTAAACAACTGTAGCGATAATTAATTATAATAAAAATTTGTGGAAGTGTCAAAAACAAAAGTTTTCAGTGTTTAATTGCTTAATTTAGGGGGCCTTTCAAACATTCAAAATGTTCTACTGAAAAATTAGGCTAGATTGACATATCTACTATTGCCATACTTATACAAAGTTGTTTTGCCAAGCTTTATTTACTAATGGCTGGAGTCGCAAAACATGATTTGTCATAATGTCTACCCATAGTCAGAAATTCTCTACTTAAGGTGTGGAATTAGGCAGAACTTGATACATAAAATATCAAGTTGTGCCGTATCTAATAACCACGAGTGCTGAAATAGCATACATTTCATTCTCATTTTTAACGGTTTTCCCGGCACCACAGACAATATTACTTAATGACATATCAAGCCGTATATATATATATATATATATATATATATATATATATATATATATATATATATATATATATATCTTTAAGGTATATGACCGTTTAATTTAATATAAAAAAAATGTGCACTCGTAAGTGAATGGGATGTTTTCGGTCAATTTGGAGATAAAAAAGACAAGAGTTGTGCTACTTTATCTTTATTGAAGACGTTTCGCCTATTGTTCAATAAGCATCATCAGTTCATCTAAAAGAGTGTTATTAGCGATACATCTAATATGAAAAAACAATTAAGTAAATGATCTTACCTTTAAAAGATCTGTAGCATTACAATGTTGTTATTGCAAAGAAACATCAAAAAATTAATATAATAAATATAACAGCAAAAAATATAGAAACACAGAACGCTGGAAGATTCCCAATTTAACTAATTTGTTTTAAATTTCACTTTTGAAAACATTGATTGATTAAATCATATCATATCATGAAAATGAAGTATTTGAAAGCTCGACTGTCAGAAATGACAATCAGCTGGTGAGATTGAAGAAAAAGTTTTATAGATGTCAACATAAATGTTATGATATAATAAAAGAAGTTGAAGAAGAAAACAATAATTAAAAGTAGAATACGGAAGAATCAATTTTGTAGTATTAGTGCATGGTAAATTTGGCTTAAGTTGCTGATATCAGTTCTCTTATTTAATGCATTAGGTTGTTTCAAAATATGACACATCTCCATAAATTGTCTCTTATTAAGGTTACGTTCTCTACAGAGAATTCTAACATCATCAAAATTAACAGTATGTTTGGTGTTGATTGCATGTTCTGCAAGGGCACAAGTATGTTTAGAAAGTTTAATGTCACTACGATGTGAAGTAAGGCGTCCTTTAATTTTTTATTGGTCAGACTGGCCGTTCCCTTAAAGGAATGTCCATCATTAATATATACATTCTTTAAAAATATTCAAAAATGTAAAATCAATAACACGATTTATCGTTAAAGGATCAAAAGGATGATTAAACATATTTTGATTTTGAAAACTGATTTTGAACAAATTTGGCACATCTGGTCCCTGGTGTCATCTAATTTTTAATATCTTTAATTATTTAACATTAAAAATACATTATAAAATCAAATTAAAATATTTACCCTTGACCATTGTTTACTAAATCCTTTTAAACACACCAAAACCAAAAACAATCACCACAATCACTCGCGCCGAGTGTACTTCAAAAGCCGTGCCGGACGCACTACTCAAATGCTATCAAACAAATAACCCTGATACGTCAATTTCAAAACTTTTATAGCCGCTTTCTTACCATTGCACTTGCTCTGTATCCCATAAAATATTTATCAAATAAAAAGTTTCTGTATTATAATTATTAGATAGTTTTATTATTTATAAAAGTGCAAGATAATTTATAGTATTATGAGATTTATTGATTTAACATGAGTTGTCAGTTATTCAATGCAATATTCAATGTACATTGTAATAAAGTTGAACTTTGACTACTGGAATATAACAAAAGCAAAGTTAATTAAAAAATTCAAGGATTAAACACCTTTAATATACATAATGCATAATTGATTTAGCTAGGGAATCCATAGGTACGTCAAACTGGCTTTGTTGTTTGTACAAACGGGAAAAAAATTAAATGGACGATTTGTCTCTGAATCTTTTGATTTACTTGCTTCTGGAAACATAATAACAAATACAATTTCTATATATTTTTATATTATATATATAGATATATATATATATATATATATATATATATATATATATATATATATATATATATTGCTATGATTGTTTATTTTGACTTTAATCTTAGTTTATTGAGCCAATAAAAAAATATAACTTATTTGTTGTCAAAAGTAAAATAAACTCCTTATATTACCTGTGTTCGATGGATTCAAAGATTTTCTAGTTGTCTTTTATCGGGATAGAGAAGAAAGGATAAGAATAAAAAAAAATTATATTACAAAAATTTACGTTTCATTATTTTATATGAACGAATAAAACAATTATCAAATTCTGTCGTTATCTTATCAATCAGCATACAAGAAAATAAATCAAATTTTTATAATAATAAGATTTTAAATCTACATACATTTATATTAAGTGAAAACTAATTTTACTTAAATTTTTCTTTACTTGAAACAAAAAAATAACAAAACTTTAAACTTTTGATTAGCCTAACAAAACTTCAGTTCTTAAATTTGAATGCTAATGACCATGATCTCAAACCGATCCTTCGCAGATATAAAATTCAATTGTACAAAACACTTACAGCTTATTTTCTTATTGAGTTGTATATTGGGACATACCCAGAAAAATCCAGTCTCCTCAACGATGTGATCTCTCCTTTTTGGCACCCAGGCTCCTTCCTAACGTCTCTGCAAACCTGCTGCACTAACCAAAAACACCTGATGCACTTCTCCAAAAACTCAACTACTTATTAATGACACAAGGACTTCCTTTTGTCAACTTGATGCCGTAAAACTACTTAAACAAATCTTCACCAAATGCCAACGGTAGATACAAGGACCTCTTTCAATCTACTTGCTATCTCCTTCTGCAAAACTATTCAATTCTTTTCACAATGCCGGTATCCAACTCACGAACCACACCCTATCTTGAGACAAACGACTGTTTCGTTCGATGACCAAATTATCACTGACTTCTCCGGTTCTCATGATCGGATCACAAATTCCCATTTAAAAACGACCGTCCAATCAAAAGCTCAAATTGTGTTTACCATGATTTGGGAAAAGCCTAATTTCGGTTTCAGAGAAAAACTAAATAGCTTACTTTAAAATTGGTTTTGTCAATACACAATTTATACATATTTCAAAAGATTAGAATATGGTCATTTAATACTCGATTATACAAACAATGAAAAGATTAACTTACAGGTAAAATGTCTTCTAATTCTAAACAAAGGTTTTTTGATAATTTTGTTTGAAACGGAAAAAGGTCGTTTGCCAAACAAATTTCTATTCTTATCTACACTAAATCTTATCTTAAATTACTATATAAAATTTGTTTATATTGATATCTTAAAATTTTATTTCGATGGATTTTTTTTATTTATTTTTCTTTGGTTGGGAAAGAAGAAACATAACTATATATATATATATATATATATATATATATATAAATATATATATATATATATATATATATATATATATATAAATATATATATATATATATACATATATAAATATATATATATATATAAATATATATATATATATATATAAATATATATATATATATATATATATATATATATATATATATATATATATATATATATATATATATATAAATTTCAGTTTGTATATACAAGGCAAACGCAGTCCAGGACGAAAAAGAACCTCATGGTTGAAGAACTTGCGAGATTGGTATGGTGTTGATACAAGCATACTATTTAGGGTGGCAGTGAATAAAATTAAGATAGATATAATGGTAACCAACGTTCTGAAAGAACATGGTACATAAAGAAGAAGATATACTATGATACCTAAATAAAACGAAATAAAATTGAAGTGTAACTGAATTTAGAAGAATTCTTTAATAACCAATTAGGGAAACATATAATCCAGTAAGAAGAGATATTTAAATTTGTGATAAAAATACATACAGAAATATACAGGGTGAGTTTTAACTAGAAAGACTTTTAGAACATCTACTAGAAAAGGGTTGGTTGGATCAAAATATGCTCATTAGACCAAATATGTATTATAAAATGTTGCTGTGGAAAAAGAAACAGTAAGTTGAAATTAAGTTTTTTATATAACAATTTTGCTAAATCTATATTTATAAATTGTTATATAACCAGCCAAAGAATTAATTTTAAATACGGAATAATATTTAATTTATTATTTTACATTTTGTTTTAGGGCGTCACTACTTGAATGATTTCTGATGAGAAAATTGCAAACCAATTGGTGGACGATGAGAGATATTATAAAACATTTAACCAGGAATCCAACTTCCTTCTTCTTCTATTGCCATCTTTACTAATGAAGGTTGGCTATAACCATTGCAAATTCGTCTCTATCTTCTGTTTTTCTTAAAAACGTCTGTGTGTTTAACCTGGTCTAGTCGCGAATGTTTTTCAGTCAGGATATTTGTCGTCTACCAGGATCCCCTTTTCCTTCGATGTTACCCTTCATAATCAGCTGCAACAACTCATACTTATCATTTCTAAGTATGTGCCCCAAATATGCTGTCTTTCGCCTTTTAATGGTGGTCAAAAGTTCTTTGTCTCTTCCCATTCTGTGCAACACCATTTCACTCGTAATATGATCGGTCCATGGTATCTTAAAAATTCTCCTAAAAAGCCACATCTCAAAAGCTTTCAGTTTTCTCATTAAGTCAAAATTAACAGTCCAGGCTTCTACACCATAAAGAAGAATAGAGTGGATATAACATTTTAGCATCCGATATCGTATTTGCAGATTGAGTCTTTGGTTACTAAGAAATTTCTTCATCGTCAAAAAAGCTGCTCTTGATTGCTCTATTTTTGAGAGAATTTCTGATTTTGGATTCAGATCTTCCGTAATCCAGACTCCTAAGTATTTCATTTTGTCCACTTGCTCAATATCTTCATTTTTTATCTGGATCTCTCCACTATTACAAATTGTGTTTAGTACGGTCTGCAGGTCTGTCTCACTTTCAGAGATAATGACTTTACGTCAGCATAACGGATGTTATTTATATTTTCACCATTTATCTTGATCCCTTCTGTACAGATTTCAGAAATCCCAGTGATTGCGCAAATAACTCTTCAGAATATATACAAATAGTAATGGTGAAAGTACACAGCCCTGTCTCACTCCTCTACTTATCTGTTGCGCATTCGTGCTATTTTCATCTAATGTTACCACAGCCTGTTGGTTCCAATAGAGATTTCTCACTATGGTAATGTCATTCTTGTCGCATCCTTTTCTCTTTAGACATTCCATGAGAATGTTATGTTAGCTTTGTCAATAGCTTTCTCATTGTGTATAAACGCAACGAAAATATCTTTTTGTTGGTCTCGACATTTTTGGACAAGAGTTGTGAAACTATACAGAGCTTCCACTATTCCGAAGCCGTTACGAAAGCCAAACTGTCTATTACTCATATCCGCTTCGCACTTTCTAAATATTCTTGCATGTATAATCTTTAAAAATGTTTTTAATAAGTGTGACATTAGATTAATCTATAGTATAGTATAGTAGCCCTTCTGTAGGTATCTCACCAGATTTGTATATGTTGTTAAAGAGTATACTTATTGCACTTAAATTGTCTTCGCCTATAAGTTTAATCAGATCAAATGTACTTCATCTAGCTCACGGGCTCTGCCAGATTTTGAGTTGTTTATAGCATGTTGGACTTCAGATTTTAATATTATTGGAGCTTCCTCGTTACTCCTCCCTTCAACTTCCACTATCAGTAATAATATCAATAAATATATTACTCATCTTAAGACATCCAATGTAATTGATAAGTCTACGGCCAAATTTTTACATGCCTATAATGGTTACTCCCCTAGACTTTACTGACTTCCAGAAATTCACATACACCAACTCAGTATGAGGTTCATTATTTCTTCTATCAATTCATCTAATGGTAAGTTAGCTAAATTCTTATTAAATATATTAAATAAATCATATAATGTGGATAATAAGTTTAATGAAGACTCTTTTAAATTCAGTTCTTTCATAAATAATTTCCAACTTCCTGATAGGTGCTTCAACCAATGCATCCTTCCTATCATGACATATGGATGTCAAACCTGAACCCTAACCAAGGCAAACATAAATAAACTAGCCATAACAGAAAGAACAATGGAAAAAGCAATGTTAGGTATACGATTGTCAGATAAAAAGAGGAACGACTGGGTAAGATCCAAAACAAAAGTCGAGGACATAGCAACAAAAATTGCCAAAATTAAATGGAGCTTCGCGGGCCACACTGCCAGACAAAAAGACCAACGTTGGAATACTACAATACAACATTGGAGACCTTACGAAAGTAAACGACCAAGAGGAAGACCACAGATGAGATGGGTTGATGATATTAAAAGAATAGCCGGAAGAAATTGGAAATATGTTGCTCAAGATAGAGACCGATGGAAGGAGTTGGGAGAGGCCTATGTCCAAACATGGACGACAGAAGGCTAAGAAGAAGAAGCAGAAGATAGGTGATTCCATATCAGCTTCGATATTGTCTCTTTATCAAAAGATAATATAATAAATAATAATAATATAGATAAAAGATATCTTTTGATAAAGAGACAATTTTTGTCTCTTTTAATATTAAGAAACCATTGGAATGACATTCAAGTGCAGACCGATTTAACGTGGGATAACTTCTCTGAGATGCTAAAAATGGTGTTTGATACTAATTATTTGGTCTTTAATAACAAATACTACCTTCAAGTTTTTGGAAACCCTATGATGGAATCATATATATCTCCAATACTCAATTTTGTACTTGATGATTTAATCTATAATAGACTTCTACTGTTAGATTTTCATATCCCTTTTATCAAGAGGTATCCCTTGTCAAGAATGTAGCTTAGAATCTTTTTAAATAATTTTAAACTGTTTGTCCTTGTTCTATAATTTATGTTTCAATTTCATGTTTATTACATTCTGCGCTTGCTGGATAGCCCAAATTTGACGAAGTAAGTCTAAAACGTTAATCACAAAAAAGTTTTATCATCCATTAACTTCGAGTTTTTATCGAAGATAATCAATTTTCTTCATTTAAAAAACGTTTCTTGGCTTATTTCAGATGCTCCTGATGATGCTGTAGAAAACGAAAGTGCTTGGGCAAGATTTGATTATTAAAATTGTTCTCGATATTTGCCTTTAATTTTTCAAAGTTCATTTATTCGAGCATTACACTTATATCAATATTATACTTATATTAATATTATACTTATATTAATATTATAATAATTGTCTTATTGAAGGGATTTTTCCAGATGTATTAAAAATAGCAAAAGCGCTACAACAACACGAAAACAGTGCATTGTTCAAAAACTGACCTTTAGAAGAAATTGGAAATTATCGTCCCATCTCAATCATTCCCATTTCCGCCGGCATTTTTGAGAGTATTTTAAGTGTTCATTTGATAGAATATCTAGAAAAACACAAAATACTTCACTGTAATCAATATCGCCTTAAAAAAAGTATAGCACCACACTAGCTACACAAAAAATTGTTCTAGGTGATGGCTTGTAGGAAGGTCATTTTGTGTCTTTGACATTGTTTGACTTATCCAAAGCTTTTGGCTGTGTTTAGCATGAGTTAATGTTGCAAAAATGCATAAATACGGTATTAGGGGAAACACTCTTAAAATATTTAAATCATACTTAGCTCTTGACCGGTATCGTCATTTTTGTACTCGTAACTGGTATCGTCGGGTCAATTCTGACCCGACATTTTGATCAAGTATAAAAAAAGTAACTTAATCAAAAAGAAGTATATTTATTATAATATTATTATGAAAGAATATTTTGTATATAAAGAGTTGGCTGCAAAAGTTTAACATAAACATAAAAAAGCAGTATATTTTGTACCTCACACTGTACAGGTTTAGAACAATTCCCTAAAACTAAAAAAATAATTAGTCAAAAAAATTGCAATTAATATAAAACTAAAAACAAAAAAATCTGCAAGGATGTTTTAAGACATGATTTTCACATATGTTACAAATAGTTTGATGTTTATTGTCTTTGTTTGATGGCCAAATATAACATCTGCGCCGTTTTCTGGAAGGCTTCTGTTCCTGCAGTATGGTCAATTTTGGCTCTTCTGTCGGTGTAACTAATTCATCAAGTTTAAGTACTTTACAAATTATCTCTGGAATTGCTCTGAGAAGCCTCGTTAGAGTTTAACGGCTTTGCATATGTGCAATAATCATTGATGTTCCCAAAGTAATCACAAATTGTGTTTGTTTCATGTCACTGTCAGTACCTGTTTGAAAAAGGATAAACGAATTTACAAAGGCAATATTCATAATAGCATACCACATCGCACAGGGCCATCTTCTAGTTTTTCTCCCAATATTATATGTAGACCATTTCTGATCCAAAATATCTACCCATGATTTAGTGGAATTGTAAAAAAGCATGATATTAGGTTTCTTTATAATGTTATATATCTTGTCATCATGATGCATTTAGGACAGGAGAAGTACTTACTTATTTTGATTCGTTACAAAAGAAACCATTGTTTTTGATGAAGTAAAAACAAATTTAGACAAAGGAAGTGCATTTTTTTTATTCGGAATTATATAAGATGGAATATCTCTTTTGTTTTTACGCACCGTTCCAACATAGGTTAGTTTTCGTGCAAGTAATTAGTCTACCAGTTCAATTGCGGTAAACCAGTTATCTCCAGTTATATTTCTTCCAGTTTGCTTTACCGGTTCAGTACGAGATAATACTGATAATGTCGGAAAGGCATTTAACAAATAACGAGTCTTGGCATTACAGAGAGAAACACATCACTTGTAGATTATATTTGTTAGGTAAACTTTTTATGTAAACGAGAATGGAACAGCGACCTCTAAAACCAACGAGCATCTCATCGATAGTTAAACAGTCTTATGGTATATAACATCTTTTACACTTTTGTATAACCTTTTTAAAAATTTCACTAATATAACCCAATTTGTCCTTAAGTCTCTAATTCCTTGTAGCCGCGCTGTCCAACCGTAAGGCAGCTAACAGAAATAAAAATCGTTTTTTTGACATGGCAGCACGAAATATGTCGTGTGTCGTGCCGCCACTTGCAGATAGTCTTTTAACATCCTCATGATTCGATTTAAATAAAGACATACATGAGATATAAAAGTCCAAAGAGAGCTTTTATTTCTACAAAATTCGTGTGCTCAACAAAAGAAGGTGTACTACCATATGAACATGACAGATCGCTAAGTTTTTCATTTTTGCATTTCATAATTATGTTTATAATAGCATCAAAAATTAAAATGTATCACAGATTATAGAGCGTTTTTTCGGCACAGTCTTTTGTAGCAGACTTTAAATCAAGAAGGTGTATTACAATGTTATGACTTCGTGTTTTGCCAGTAGTTGGTGAATTTTTTGACTATTTTTATCTATTTTTGCCATAAACGTACCTTGACAATTCTTAAATACTTTCACTATCTTTATCATTACTACTTACTACGGAAAGTACAGCACTCTGATCGCTGATATCTCAAATGGTCGCTATTAAAGGCTATCGCTATCAACAATCTTCGTATTCTCTGGAATATAGGTTTATCACACACAATATCATATTCTGGGTCCCTGTCATGATCACTGTCTATAGTGGGGGAGTCACTAATATCACCATCATCATCGTTTAAAAAAATTGCCTGTGCCTGTTCACTTGTGCTGTTTTCCATTAATAACAATCGAATCCATGGTCGTAAAGATATATGCGTATCTTGCTTGGATGGTAAAACTCTATTTTTCCATTGAAACTTAAGTTAAGCTACATTGTTACCAACAATCTTTAATAGCTTACATAAAATGTTTTTTTATTAATTTATTTTTTATTTATATTAGTGTATCATCACCGATTTAAATATCTGTAATATACAGTAAATGATAAGTGGGATCCAGACGTAGAGATTAAGATAAATTCAACAAAATGAGAAAGCTCTTAAGCAACCGCCACCTAAGCGTTAACCTCCGATGGCGCGCCACGAAATGCTACGTACTCTCTACGCTACTTTACGGAGTTAAAGAGTGGACGTTAACAGCAGCAACTATAAAGAAGTTAGCGGCTCTAGAAATGTGGTTATATCGACGCATACTGAGAATACCTTGGACAGACAGAGTGACCAACACAGAGGTATTAAGACGAATGGGTAAAGAGGTGGAATTGTTAAAAACTGTTAAAAGGAGGAAAGCGTCATACCTGGGCCATGTGTCCCGTAATCATAAGTACAGTCTGCTACAGCTTATCGTGGAAGGCAAGATTGAAGGTAGAAGAAGTTTGGGCAGAAAGAAGAAATCCTGGCTGAGAAACTTGAGAGAATGGTTTCAAATACCAGAAGCTGCGAACATAATACATGCGGCACAAAACAGAGAAACCTACCATTTGATGGTCGCCAACCTTCTGTACATAGAAGACGGCACATAAAGAAGAAGTGTATCATAAAAACATGCTCAAGCAAAGATTGTTTAAATAATTATACATCTTTCAACCATATTTATTACTTATTTTGGTATTATTAATTTACAGATTTTTTAGATTTTTTTTTTAATTTTAGGGGTTTTTTAAACATTATGAAATCGTCACAAAAGTCCTTAATTTAGAAATAATTCATGATTTAAATTTGGAAAAGTTTTGATTTTTGCTTGATTATACACACATAATAATGCATAATATCTATATAAAAGACGTAATAAATTTGAAACAAATAAATTTATTATAAATTAAATACAAAAATATAAGTTATTATGTAGTGAGGAAATGAATAAAACAGTTCTTTTCCTTTGTAATGCACAGGTGTACTTTACATTTGGTGCATATATATACTGGAGCACTTCTACAATTGATGTTTTTACATCTACTCCTATCTGTGACCATGGGCAAGTGATCAAGCTCATCTAGACGCATGTCTGCTACCGAAATACTTTTAGTGGCTGGACCTAGCTACTTCTTTTTTGAAAATTCTGCATCTGTGCTGATTTTTGATGGACGACCCCTTTTTGATTGTTTGGTTCTTTTCCCTTCCAATAGCAGTGCCTCTGCAATGCTTATTTTGAGTTCTTGGAGATAAGCTATGTTACTTTTAGATATCTGTAAGGGTTTACAGTCTCTTCTGTAAATGAGCCAAGAGTTTACCACAGCAGCATCTAAAAAGTGAAAAAACAATTTGTGATAGAACTTTTTAGATCTAATATGAATTCTCTAAAGAGCAATTAATGCATCCATTCGATCCACTACCCCATAAATTGGTTGTAGGTTGTGACAATAGCTTTACAGGTAATTGTAATAGTCTGTTTAGTCTTTTTGTCATACCGCTCGCGTGTCTCAGTAGGTTCTGCAGACGAAAATGTTGATTATTAGCCCATTTGACTGCTGTGACTTCAATATTATATACTAGAGTACTTACTGTTCCAAGGCAATAAATTTTCTTTTTTGTCAAATGCACCATCAGAGCTAGAGAGGTAAACCAATTATCAAAATATAGGAGATGATTTGCACCTACAGGAATGTGAGTGCCTAATTGCAGTAACACATTGGAGCTAGCTCCTAAATCTGGTTCTCCGGGTACTGGTGGGATTTTTTCAGAATATATAAAAGAATCATACATAATTCCTTTATCATCACAAAGAGCAAATAATTTGTAGCCCCATTTGTGTGGCTTGCTGGGTATATATTGTTTAATGCTAGATCTGTCTTTGAATGACACTATCTGTTCATCAATACATAACATTTGAGCCATTGGAATTTCTCAAAATTTGGCCTGTAAATGATTTATTAAGGGCCTTATTTTGAATAGTTTGTCATATGTGGTATTATCTTCTGGTATTGTGGAACTATCGTTAAAATAGATTTTGGATTTTATTTCTTCCCACCGATCCCTGGTCATAACTTCTGATACAATTGGGCAGTTAAATAAATTGGATAGTTTTACCATGGACATTGCCAATAAGGACCCTAAAAATTGTTCCAATTCAGGAATTGCCATTGACAGATTTTTATTAGGATTTTATTGAATGGCATACAGGTTTGACTGCTCAATTATGTGAGTCAGAATATCTTCCGAAAAACAATTTCTAAAATATTCCATAGGTCGCTTTACAACTTCAGACGGCTCTAGTTGACCTAACCACATAGGCAGTGGTTTAGCAGAATCTTCAGTTGACACATGTCGACAAAGTGGATAGGTTTTACGAATCTTTAATCTTGACGTTTCTGGTGCAGCTACTGTTTCTTCACTGGCTTTTCTTTCTTTAGTACTATCGTCAGATTAATCTATTATAAAAAAAGTATAAATTAGTTATTTCAAACTATAATACAAAGAGACAAAACAGTCAATACAAATGACTAGAAAACTATAAAAAGAACTATAAAAATAATTACCCAAATCCTCGAAATTAATATCAGAACCATCTACAGTATCTGTACTACTCTCATCCGTTAAGTGAAGACCTTTTTTGCCATAAAACGCAGCACAATCCATAATTATTTTGATCAATCTAAGAAAATCCAAAAGACAAGAGTGACAATTTCGTAACGCTTAAAATTTTCAAAAAAAAATACAGAAAAATAATAATTTTTAGCGTATATCACCTTCGCCAAATGATAATCGTCCTTCTAGCAGTATGTAAAAGCAATCCAACGTTCATATGTTGCTTGATTCTAATTTTTAACAATAAACACGCCATAGTTCACTATAACCTAGCTTTTCATTAGTACACTGTCAAACAGAAACATCTCATGTGAAGGTGCAGCGCGAAAGTAATCAAAACGGGTTTGCTATATTGTCACTGAAAGGTAACGATACAAATCCCTTCTCTCCCAAAGAGAAAGATAATTGTTCAAAGACTACCATCATAAATATTGTTTATAAATTTGTCACAAATACCGGTCAACTATAACCGGTTGTAATTCAGAAATTACTGCTTGTAATTCAACTATTGTTTTTCTAAAGAAGCATCTCTCCGAGTCATTTCCAACGCGGTTTTTGGAAACAAATTTAAATTCATATTTACCGAAATATTCTATTCTATTGTTTAAAATTTTTAAAAATTTCTGATGCTGTCCAAAGAATCGGATATGAATTCTAGAAAGTGCATTTGATAGGTGAAGTGCTCTTTTAAAAATTGGCAACCTTTTAAATGATTCAGTTTTTTTTGTGCAAAAGTTAAAAAAATTTAATTTTTTTCAAATTTAGATGGCGAAATTTTTATCCGAAATCTGTTTAATCAATTTTAATATAATTTGGTAGAATCTTCTATTATATTAAAGTGATATTCTAGGCCAGAGTTTCCCAAACTTATCTAAACCGCGATCCCTTTTTGCTAAAAAATTTGTTCGCGACCCCCCAATTTCCCCCCACTCATTTATTCAATATTATTTGACAGAAATAGCGTGCCTAATTTACAATTAACTGATGGTCTCTCAAATTTAATTTTACTTTACTGTTTAAGTTTAAATCAAAAACAATTATTTTATTTTAATACAAATATTTTAATGATTGCGATCTGTCCCACTAGTAATTAGTAGTAGGTACTTCTGCCAGAATAGCATTTACAATAAAAATAAATAATAAGAAGTCGACTGCACATTGTACACCGCGACATATTAGCTTGTGTCTATATCGCAAAACTCTTCCATAATAATCGCGAAAGCGCTCGCTACTAGATGGCACCCTGGAACGTTCTCGTAGCCTCGTTTTGGCTTTATATAAGCGGCGATGCGCAACGAAACCTCAGTTCGAATCCAAACAGCCTATGATGGCGAACGCGGTGTTGAGTAATGAGTAAATATTTTACGACTTACGTATTCCCGTTTACGTATTTACGTCTACGATAAAATATAAATTATGGATAAGTTTTTAAAAAGAAGTGCAGAACCATCTACATCTGAAATTGGCAGTAGCAGCAATAAAAAGAAAAACAGATTCCACATTGATGAATATCTTAAATATGGTTTTACCGTTATTTCCAATAAACCACAATGTGTTATTTGTTGACAAGTCTTGCCAAAAGAAAGCATGAAGCCATCAAAGTTACTTTGAAATTTAAATAGCAAATATCCAGATAAAAAAGACAAGCCCGTAGAATTCTTTGAAAGAAAGCTGAACGTCCTTCACAAACAGCAAGACAGTTTTCCCTTGGCAACCACTACTAATGAAAAAACATTATTAGCAAGTTATAAAGTTGCTTATCGTGTTGCCAAAACTAGTAATCCGCACACAATTGCTGAAAATCTGATTTTTTCAGCAGCTGTTGAAATGGTACATATAATGTGTGGGGAAAGAGAGGCTGCAAAATTAAATACAATACCTCTGTCAAATAATACTATCCAAAGAAGAATTAGTGATATGGCAGAAGATATTCAAGCGCAAGTTGTGGAAAATCTTAATAAATGCACGTACTTCTCTCTTCAAATGGACGAATCCACAGATATATCTAACTGTGCCCCATTCATTACGTTTGTAAGATATGATACAAATAAGAAGATATTTTATTTTGGTCCCCATCGGAGACCAATACCACTGGAAAATGTTTACTCGACACTTTTGTGAAAGCGCTAAAGCTATGACAGGACATAAATCTGGTCTTGTCGTCAAATTACAAGAAATAATGCCAAATGGAGACATTGCTTTTTACATCGAGAAGCTCTTGCGTCCAAAGCTTTACCTCCTGAAATGGACTGTGTTCTGAAAACCATCATTAAAGTTGTAAATTCCATTAAACGAAAAGCTTTGCAGACCCGTCTTTTTAGAAAAATTTGCGAAGACATGGGTGCTTTATTTGAAAATCTTCTCTATCACACCGAAGTAAGGTGGCTTTCAAGGGACAACGTCTTAAAAAAAGTATTTCACTTAAGAGCAGAGCTTTTAATGTATTTGAAAGATGAGAAGTCCCCATATGAAAATCAATTTTCCGATCCTATTTGGCTTCTGAAACTAGGTTTCCTTGCTGATATTTTCGAGCAATTAAATATTTTGAACAGTAATTTACAAGGTCGCGACATTAATATAATTACAGCCACAGATAAAATTAAGGCGTTTCTAAGAAAAATCGATTTATGGTCGACCTCACTTGGCAAAAAACAACTCGATTCATTCCAGTGCCTTCAGGAAATTATGGAAAATGTATCCAATTACAGTGCTACAAATTTTGAACAAGTTTTTGCTGACATGCATGTTACTTTGCTCAATTTAAAGCAACAGCTCTGTGATTATTTCCCCGAAGAAATTCAAAACAGTTACGACAGTTGCAGATGGATATCAAATCCGTTTTTAGCCGATTCCTTTCAGCATGTTGAAATACCAATAAACATGAAAGAAAAACTTATTGAAATGTTTGGTTCCATTTGTAACATCATATTTGTGTGAGTTAAGTTTCTCGTCTATGACTGCTATTAAAACAAGAGTTAGAAATCGTCTCGTACTTGAAAATGGTATAATTGTGTGTGTCTCAAATACACAGCATAGATTTAAAAGATTAGTTTCACAGAAACAGGCGCATAGCTCTCATTAAGATTATAATATTTGACTTTGTTTTACTCTTCTATTTTTACGTACTTTAATATTTAGTTTTATATTTCGTCTGATCAATAAATTCAATTAGTAGAAACCGTTTTAAAGTTATAAACAGAAACAGTAGAAACAAAACAATATTTTTAGTCATTATTTTTAAATATTTTAATTTTTATAGGGCAAGGATCATTATTAGGATAATTATTATTATAACACAACTTTTTCTGCAAATCTAAAAATGACACCTATAGCAGATTAGAATGTCACTATTTTAATATGATTTAAAAAGAAATTTGTAAAAATAGAAAAGTCCTGTCTTAAAAGTTGTATGAGTATGCAGTAACAATAATATCTTTATTGTTCATTGAAAATTGCAGAAGTTACATATTTTGCCATTGTTAAGACCATATAAATATTTACTTCCAGCTGCGAGTGAGTAACGCTTTTGTAAAATCTTTCAATGTATCATTAGTGGCAAACAGGTGAAAAAAGAATAACGCTAAAATATACAGGCATCTAAACAATCTCCAAATACGTCAGTTTCTTACAATTTTTGTCCACAGATGTCAACGATAAAGCAAATATGTCGTTGACTTTATTAGCAGTATTACCTTGAAAACACTTTTCCAATATTAACAATATTAATAGAAGATATTTTAAATTGATTCTTACTTTGTTTAAAATAGTTTGTTTGCACTGTACCGACAAAGGAAATGTTCATTATAAAAGTAATATTTAGTCCAGTCGTGAGAGATTTGACGTTTAAAAATCATACGAAAAAGCTGAAATTTTTGAGTGTGAATTTTGGGACCCCAAAAAGAGGAAAAAAAAAAGTTTGTCACTCCTACCCTTGGCTTTTCCCTAAAACCTCCATACCTAAAAAAGGAAAAACATCGATTTACCAAGAATTTGTAAGCTGGGATAATTTTGTACAAAAATGTTGATAAGCACTTTTTATTTAGAATTATCCGTTCTCTCAGAAACAATACATGAAGCGACGAGCGATTTTAAAAATGTCAATTAGGCCTGCAAAATCAATTTTTTAAATAAAATTTGTGTTACAATTTTTGCATTTGGTCGCAAATAAAGTTTCTATAAAGCTGTTAAATAAATAAACGTTGCGCGATTTTTGCCGTTATTTACGATTCTCATGAGATCAACAAAATGTCTCACTTCTATTGACAGGTCGCTGTAGATTTTCCCATGTTAGAGCATAATCTTCAAAATCTATTACCTTAGATAACGCTATCTACTCTATCTATTACATTAGATTTCGATTTTGAGTTTTGGCAACAAATATTAGATATTTCAAATATGCCTAAACAATGCTAAATGTAAACTTTTACATCACAAACAACCTCACGTCACGGGAAATGCTTTTACGAAGACGCCATTAAGTGGAATTTTTCATTGGACATTTTCATTTTTAAAAACGATACGAGCCGTCCACCGTGCTTCGGAGGGCATGGTAAGCCGTTGGTTCCCCTGGGTTAGTATGTGCATTAGCACTAGCTACTTAAAACAGGTTTAACCCTAGAATTACAAGGTGGGGTCGTCGGTGACCCACAACGGTGAACCCGGTGAACGCACAAATTTTTTGACATTTGTGCGATCTTGATGAACCTGTAAGTTACCCATCCATCTACCTTCAGTATTGCATACGAATCTTAACGGGTGGTGTCTTTCTTTATAAAAGTTTATATTTAGTCGTATTTGCAGCGCATTTCTGATTTTTGACCCCACCTTGTGGTTATCGTACCAAGTTTTTTATCGGTAAGTTTTTCTATTAAGTATTAATTATTTATAGCGTCTTATAAGTTTTTTTTTAATTAAAGCACCCCATGAATCCAAATAAACTTCTTCTTCGCAAGAAGAAAGAAAAAACGCCAGCTTTCAGAACAAACAACAACTTAAGCAAATATATTAAGAACTACAAGAGCCAAAAGAAGCACTTACACGGTAGGGTATACAAACTTGCATGTGGTGACTACCCAAAAACTTACATCGGTCAAACGAGTAAAATCTTTAACAAACGGATGGCAAAACGCAAAATGGCTTTCAATAGCCCTGCTGTCCTGCTCGGGTTTATTTGACCCCAAAAAAATTATTTCTTATTTTGCAAATTATTACGCGACGTAACGTTTTGGTGTTTCGTGACTTTGTTACCTAATATGAGGTCTTTCAATTGCATATGAGATAAAAAATCAACTTCCTGATTTTTTTAATAAAAATTAAATTGTTACCTATAGTACGTTCGGGTCAACATAATCCACATATTTAAACCGTTAAAAATTACCTGTGTACGTATGTTTAGTTGGCAGTATTTTATATATTTTCTAACAGTTTGTCAGTCAGATACGTCTATAAACAGAAACAAGTTTCTGTAAGCTAGAACTTGTAAAAAATGTGTATTGTAGCTGGACGATGTGATTTAGAAGGGCATGTCACGTAGAAGGAAGTGGGGATGATAGACAAGGGGTTTGACACTGATATGTCAAGCGCATTCATTAACATTTCAAATTTCAGTATATTTTCGCATGTTGATAATGTTGTATCGAAGAACGCTAACCGAAGATGAGCTTCGCGAGCTCGCGAACGTGTCAGAGAGTGACGAGTGTATATCAGAAACAGAAAACCATATAAGTGGTGAGAGTGAGGAAGAAAGTAGTGATGATTCTGCTGTTCCATTCTATGTATAACATCCTGTAGAACCTTCTGTAACAGTTTCTTCAAAAGACGGTAATATCCAGTCTATTGATCCTCCTTATCAACGCGGTCGTTTTTCCACGGCCAATGTTATAAATAATGCTCCAGGAGTTACACGGTACGCATGTGCACGAATTTTCGATATCAAAAATTTATTAGACGCACTCTTTTCTGACATAGTTGCAAACCAAATTATAAATTTGGCCAACATGGAAGGACAGCGTGTTTTTGGAACCAAGTGGAAAGAATTGGATAAAATTGATTTTCAAGCATACGTTGGTGTTTTATTGTTAGCTGGGGTTTTTAAGTCACATGGCGAATCAACTAAAAGTTTGTGGAATGAAAAAGCGGGTCGTAGTTTATTTCGATCAACAATGTCCCTGGAAGTATTTACAAAAATTTCGCAAGTAATACGTTTTGATAACAAGACTACTAGACAGGATAGGAGACGTACTGATAAACTTGTTGCAATACGTGACATTTGAGAAAAATGGGTGGAAAATCTACCAAAATTTTTTAACACTGGCATATATGGCATAAAAGTTTGGGCTTCATGTGACAGTAAAACTTCGTAAGCTCTAATTGCAAATCTATACATGAAAGGAAGCAGGTGCTGCGCCGGACCGGAATCAGGGAATGCGTGTGGTGTGCGACTTGTGTAGTGATTTGAAAGGCCACAATATTACTTGTGATAACTTTTTTACATCATACAATTTATTACTACTTTTTCTAAAAAGAAAAAATACAATGCTGAGGACTATAAGAAAAAATAAGCCAGAGATTCCAGCACAAATTGCGAATAAAGAAGTTCATAGTTCGTCTTTTTACTTTACGCAAGATATCACTGTTGTTAACTATATTCCTAAAAAGAATAAAAATTATGAGTACTTTGCATCATAATAATTCTATTAGTGACAGAAATGACAAAAAGCACCAAAATATTTTAGATTACAATTCCAGTAAGGGAGCAGTAAATACTCTAGATTAGTTTGTTGGTACATATACATGTAAGAGGAAGACAAATCGCTGGCCTATAATTGTTTTTTATAATATGCTGGACATTTCTGCCTACAACGCGTTCGTTTTATGGACATCAACAAATCCCCAATGGAACACCAACAAAATTACAAAACGGCGAATTTTTCTTGAGGAATTGGAAAAAACACTGGTGAAACCACTTATCCTTTCCAGAAAACATTTACCAAGAACTAAAGACTCACAAGAACTGGTAAAAATAACACGAACAGAAGCGAGTAGAGAAGATGGAAATTCTAATGAACCGTCTATGAACAATCCAACTCCGCCTGCTAAACGAGCACGCTGTAAATTTTGCTCTAAATACGATAACAAGACTAATATTTTATGTTGCATGTCAGAAACATATTTGTAAAACCCATTTTTTTTATTAATGTCCCAGTTGAAAACTAAATTAAATTTTGTAGGTATTGGTTCTTAGGCTTTTCTGGAAAAAAAATGCATTTTATTTTTGTTAATAAAGTTTAATTTACACTGTTAACATAATTTTTGTTTAATTAACTATAATTTTTTGTTAATAAAGTTTTGTTTAGCACCATTAGCTTACTTTATTTCTATTAAGGACCGTAAACCATAGTTAGAAATTCTTCATATTCAAAATAAAGGCCTTAAGCTAACATTATTAGAATCTATGAAAATTAAATAATTAAAAAATACAGATATAATTCTGAATGGCCCACTTGAGACAAACAGGTCTCCCCTCCTCAATTTAGTTAGTTAAAGACTATTAAGTATTGGACGTATAATAAAAATAGCTCACTTAAGAAAGGTACTCTGCCAAAACAGCTGTAGTGATAATTAATTAAAATACAAATTTGGGAAAGTGTTGAAAACAAAAGTTTTTTATCGATTGATAAAGTAGAAGGCTTTAGGTGAAAGCGAAAGTGAAGATGATGTACTACCGGACGACCATTATGAAGATATGTTCTGGCAGATTTGCAACAAGAGCGTAATGTTAATTTAAATCAAAACGCCATGGACCAAGATTTGAAAGAAAACAACTGCCCTAAATATTAGGTCGAGATGTTTGGTTCACAGAACCTATAATAAGTAAGAGAACCAGAACTTCAAAAAAAAAATATCGTTCTTTATCTACCCGGTCTATTTAAGGGAATCTGTTTATGATAAGTTGGGATATCTAGACGAAAAACCCACTGTAAATTTCCAGAAACGAATAAGTCGATGTTATTTCCGTCTAAGACATAACGATAGAAAAGGCTGCCATAAAAAATATGTATGCAGAACACCAATTTAGTATTTGCAGTGATTGTTAATAATATAAGAATTAACTATTTGACTCCTAACTTGTTTTTTAATTTACTTTTGACATCCTAAAAAGTGTATGTCAAATACAAGTGCTTTAATATTTTGACTCTCTCTGTATATTAGTTTTGCTTAATGTTATTTGACAATACACTTTATGAATAGAAATCTAATTATTTGGAAAAATTTTTGATAAATAAGTTTATAAAAGATTTAAATGTCTTTAACCCTTAAGTACCATGGCGGTGTACCAAAATTGAACCCCGCGTTTTTAATGCCAAGTTTGCCTACCGAAACATAGATTGAGCATTGCGCGCTTTCTGCTAATCTTCGACCGGTAGGTGATTTATCGATCTACGAAAATTCCGTTAGTTTATCTGTTACTACTGCAGAGTTAGGCACGCATAGGGTCAATTTTGACCCGCTTATAGTATAAGTGTTTCTAGTGCAATTAACGAGTAACTTGAAATGGCTGGGTGTAGTCGCAATAAACGTCCTCTGACACAGAAAGAACTTAAAGAGGAGGGACAAAAAATTATGGACAATGGACTACATAGTGACAGTGAGTTTTTAGACTAGGCTAGTGAACACAGTGATCACGAAACAGACAGTGAAGAGGGATGGGACGATGATGACGAAAAAAATTGGCAAATTAATAATTCCGAAACTGGTAGTGAATATTCGGGTGAAGAAAGTGATATAGCTGACTCAAGGGATGTGTTTTATGGCAAAAATAGGTACAAGTGGTCTAAAACTTCTTCCACCTTTTCTCGTACACGTAAGCATAATTTAATTTACCTGGTATTATTGCTTGGAAGTCTTTGTTTTGACGACCCAGCTACTAGACAAGAACGTATTGCGCACGGAGATAAACTGGCAGCTATATCCAATATTTTTAATATGTTTATAATTAATTGCCAGTCCAATTATAGCTGTGGTGAATATCTCACAATAGATGAAATGCTTATTGCGTTTAGAGGAAGGTGCCAATTCAGGATGTATCTCAAAAATAAGCCAGACAAATACGGCCTGAAAATGCAGTGTTTAGTAGACTCTAAGACACATTATTTGCTAAATGGTTTTATATATACTGGAAAAGATACACGCAGAGCAAATCCAAAAAAGTTATCCATCCCCACTCTAGATGTTTTGCCACTTATTCCACCAATTTCTGGTACAAATAGAAACATAACAGCAGATAATTGGTTTTCGTCCATTGAGCTCATAAAAGAACTGAGAAGCCATAAAATTACATATGTTGGAACTCTAAAAAGAAATAAAAGAGAGGTTTCTGCTGAATTTCAACCCCAAAAAACAGGCCACCTAATTCTGCCTTATTTGGTTTTACAGGAAGCGAGAGCCTTGTATCTTTTGTTCCTAGGAAAAATCGCGCAGTGTTGTTAGTGTCAACTATGTATCATTCCAATACAATGGTTAATGGCAAGCCAGAGATTATAAATTTTTACAATGAGACAAAAGGTAGAGTGGATTCATTGGATAAGAAATGTGCATGCTATTAAACTGGCAGAAAAACTCGTAGATGGCCTCAAGTAATATGGTTTCGCATTTTGGACATTGCAGGATTAAATGCTAACGTAATTTTTAATGGAGTTCAGCAAAATTAAATAATGGAAAGAAGATTGCTTCTAACCACTTTAGGTCAAGAACTTATTAAGGCCCATTTTACTCGTAGAGCTAAGCAAACTTGTTTACCGAGAGAAATTCATAGTGCCATTTTTAATGTTTCCGGACTTCAGGAACCAATGCCTGCCGCAAATCCAGAGCCACAAAGACGAAAAAAGAGGGGAAGGTGTAAAATATGTCCATATTCCAAAAACCAAAAGAAAGAAAGCTCATCGTGCGATAAATGTCGAGATTTTATTTGCAAAAATCATTCCCGCATACGTTATGCATAAGCTGTGTTGAAAATTAAGGTAAAATCATGCTTGTCATTTTTGAGATACGAAATCTAAATCGATTTTTTTTTATTTTAGGTAGGAGCTATGATACCTAGATTTCACAATTGGATATAAAAAAACTGCACATTGTTATTATTTTTCTTATAATTCGAGAAAGTGCATAGCTATGTTAATTTGACTGAATACAAAAGTTTTTTTTTAAATAAAGTTATATCTTATTAACCAAATTCGTTTATTTTTATATAAATGTAAAAGTAGCTGTAAACAAAATAATTTAAAATAAAACAATTTAAAAAAAGAATATTTTTTGATACAAAAAACAACGGGGGGTCAAATTTGACCCTGCCATGGTACAAATGTTACTATTTTTGGCCATGGTAGTTAAGGGTTAAGTCGCTGGTGACCCCACGTTGTGAATATCGTTTCACTAATCTCACCTTGTGGTTCAAGGGTTAAAGATGCAGATGGCGCCGGAACCTGTCCGAAAGGATCTTTCCGGCAAAAATGCCATACGATATTATTATTAGTATTGTAATTTTCAAAAAGGAATTTATACAATCAGAAAGAATGAGTTTTTAGAAGAACGTGTTAGATCGTTTGAAATGTGAAAGTTTAAATTTAGTGTTTTTTAGGCATATTTCAACTGCCTCATATTTGTTACCAAAACTCTACGCTACAAAAAAAAAATTTCATTTCGATTTCATTTCTCTGTAAATTTCGAAGTTTATTTATTTAACAGCTTTATAGAAACTGACTTCATTACGAGTTGTTGTACAAGTTACTCTGTATATTTAAATTTACATTTAGGAAGCAGACATTTAAATTTAAAAGTTGAGGGGCCCCAGCTTATTTTCTAATATTTTAAAATTTTAGGAAACTTTAAAAGAACATAAACAATTTTATTCTATAAGGGGTTTCCACACTGTAATTTCAAAATCTCACCCTGTATTATTCATAATCAGCCCTTCATTATATAATTCGTTGAGATCAGGTTGTTAGGAAGCTTTAAGCTACGGTAGACTTGCGTGAGTCACCCTGTACATTAAAATTTATGTTTAACCCGGCACTACATATGTGGGGTTTCACAAACCCCAGCTCCCAAATATCGCTCTTAAAATAAATCAAACGCAGACTTATGCGCACGTCCACCCCAATAGCTTCCCAAAAATGTCCCCACCATCGAATTCAGGCGTTACCTCAGTACATTGTAGGCAGTGAGTGAAGTTATACGCGCCTGAAACGCTCTGGGGTGTGTCAAACCCCACCTATTTACTCGCATTTGCAATTTTGACATTATCAGTAAATTTTTATTTTTGACTTATTTGAATCTGCATATTCAATTGTTTAATTTTTTAGCTAAAATATCATGTCATACGAAGCGGAACAGAAAAAGCTTGAAGCTCTATGGGCTGAAATTGATGACGATGCCATCGAATCGGAAAGCGATGACGATATTGACCATATCTCTGAAAGCGACCACAACACCGACTCGGAGCGGGATATCGCAATAGAAGATGTAGTTTCTGACGGAGATTCAGACATGAAGACATCAAAAACAGAACTTCAGAATGAGACGGAAAATAAAAGCACTGACGGACCTCCAAGAAACGAAGAAATGTATCTCGGAAAAGACGGAACACAATGGAACAAACTTGCTTCAAATAATAAACGGGTTCGAACAAGATCAGAGAACATTATTACTCATTTGCCGGGTGTGAAGCATTATGCAAAAAATGCTAAACGTGCTTTAGATTATTGGCAATTGTTTTTTGACCGACAAATGATCGAAGACATACTGCGCTGGACCAATCTCAAAATTCAACAAAAATCAATTGCATATCAAAATAAATGCATGGTGAAACCAACCAATGAATGTGAAATTAAAGCATTTATCGGACTTCTTTGTTTAGAAGGTATGTTTCATTCTAATCGTCAGAATTTGAGAGACTTATGGCAAACAGATGGGACTGGTGTCGATATATTCCGCAATGCAATGTCTAAAAATCGTTTTCAATATCTGATGGTCTGTCTTCGGTCAGACCGAAAAAAAAAAAAACGTCCTACTGTTGTCCACCATGCACCATGATGGAGCTATTGATGAAGCAACTGGCGATAAAAATTTACCAGAAATAATAAGCTTCTACAACTTTACTAAAAGTGGAGTAGATGTAGTGGATGAACTGTCTGCATCATATAACGTATCTAGAAACTCACGGAGATGGCCTCTTACGATCATGTTTTCTCTCTTGAATACAGCCGCCATAAATGCTTTGGTGATATACAGAGAAAACAATCAAGATTTTAAACTTGCCAGGAGATTGTTTATCAAAATGTTGGGCTTTGAATTGATCCAGGACCACATATCTGAAAGAAAAAATAATCCAAGAATACCAAGGAGTATTCGTCAAAACATTGCACATTTTGGCCAAGATGCCCCTGAAGTGCCACCTGCCAAGATTCCAAAACTCATGGGAAGATGTTCAGTATGTCCAAGAAGCCGAGATCGGAAAACTAAATATTTCTGTTCAAACTGTGAATCATTACTGTGCCTGGAGTATGCTGTCATAAGTTGTCAAAATTGCATGAATTCAAATAGCGATTAATTTTTTTCTTTCACTGTACAACCGGGCAGAGTTTTTCCTTGTATTATCTTACTATTAGATTTTCATTTACTATTGTATTTTTGATTATATGGTGTTTATATTTTTTGGTAAGATTGTTCAGTTAAGTTGTGGTTTTTGCTTATGGAGAATTGCCTATTATTAGTTTATTTTTAATTTCTTTTGAATAAAGGTGTTCTGATTATTTCTTTTTTGCTTAAATAGTCCTTAGATGATCACTTCAGACCATGAAATTAGAAAACATATAAAAAAACTGCCAGAAAAAATTTTGATTTTCTTAGAAATTGGGGTTTGTCACACCCCACATATGTACTAATGACAGAAAAATCCACGTATGTGATGCCAGGTTAAAAAGCACACATTTAAATTTTGAACGTGACAGATCCCAGTGTTTTTATAATTTTTGAAAATAAGGACATAAACAATTTTATTTCGTAAGTGGTTGCCACACTATATATTTATTGCCAATGCTTTAATCTATTTTTAACGTAATTAAAGCTGTACATGATAAATGACACGATAAAGTTTCATTAGATTAATCAATAATCAAAGTGATATATTGTAAGTAAGTCCGTATATTCATTAAAATTTTTTAATTTTATTATTGGTAAACTTAATGGATCAAGGTCTCCAGTTACTATTAGTTTATTTCTGCCCGTTGGCTTTTTGAGTTGTACACATATACTCTAATTTTAAACTGGATTTCCATAGATACTCTTTGTAACTAATTTCTAAGATAGTATCTAATCTTTTCTTATTTTAAACTATTTATAAAACTAAAGCAGTCTAATTGAAGTTAAAAATAGTGCACCATATAATGGGTACATACTAAACAGAGTAATACACAACAAATGTTTGACTACTTCCTGTAATGCATAAAATTGATAATTCTATTAATGTTTTAACATTTATAAATAAATTAACATGGTAACCATCATACGTATTACATGGTATTACTTACTTACTTTACATTCAGAAATGCCAGTTGTTAATATTGTCGTTAAAAAAACTCGTAAGTTTTACATTATTACGAAAAGAAAACGGACTTGCATATTATTGAATATAGTCGTATTGACAGAATTTACATAATTCTCGTCAAAGTGAATTGGTTCTTACTGGATGTATTTATTAAACAATAATAGAATTTTTGTTTAAATATGGTAAAGCCTTTAAATTTATACTAGATACAAATTGACACTAAAATACACTCGCGATCATAAAATCCGGGTCACCTTGAAAATTTCAAGTTTCTGGAATATTTTTGCCTCTGGTGCAGTAATAACCTTTTTTTTAGGCTAACGTATTATTTATTTGTCATCAATGTTTGTTTTGAAAGAAAAAAACGGTTTTGTATTGTTTTTATTGTAAAAGCAGAAAACAAATCCCAATTGTTTCGTATACCAAACAGGTATACGAAAAAAATGAAAAATACAGAACGTGGTAAAATGTCAGTGAAATTTCAATGACTAATATCGTGTATTGCCTAAACTTGCTCTAATGACCTCTTGCAGACGACGGGGCATACTCTCAATTTTTCTCCGAATTACATGTTGTGATATGTTATTCCACTCTCTCACTAACAGATCCTTAAGCTTCTATCCGTTTTTAGGAGGAGATGTTAGGGGTTAAATACGATTTTTCAAATCGTCCCAGATATGTTCGATGGAATTCAGGTCCGGAGACTTAGCTGGCCAGGGTAGCCTCGTAATTCCAACCTCGTTTAAGTATTGCATACTGATCGTGGCAACGTGAGTTCGCGCGTTGTTCTGCATAAAAACGACGTTTCATCCAAGCCTTGCCATGGTATGCATAACATGTTCTTCCAGAATTTCCGTAATGTCCCGTCGTGCAGTTAAGGACCCATTTTCGATGAAGGGTAATTCGACCTCACACCTCCCCAAGCCATGACCGAGCCTGCACCAAATGGCATTCTTGGAGCAATGCAAGCTGGTGAAAATCATTCACCGGTTCTCCTCCAAACTCTTACACGTCCATTGGATCCAGTTAGGCAGAAACGGGATTCATCTGAGAATAACTCTGTGCTCCAATCGGTAATTCCCCAATACGCGTATTGTCGAGCAAAAGCTAGTCGTGCAACTCGATGCGCCAGGCGAAGCGGCGGTCCTTTAGCCATTACCCGAGAAGATAGTCCAAAAGAACGAAATCTTCTCCTAACTGTTGCAACGCTAACATTGCGATTTCGTACTTCCTGTAGACGATATCGATGCATAATCGCAATTGAGGTCCGGTTTCGTAAAGCCTGAAACACAAGAAAAGGGTCATCTGGTACCGTGGTCATTCTTCTTCGTCCAGAGCCAGGTCGTCTGGATAGCAAATCCTTCTCCTGAAAGCGTTGAAGCACTCGTTGAACCGTAGAAAGGCTTACGCCAACAGTTCTTGCGACTTGCCGTTGAGTGTGACCGTCTTTCACAAGCGCAACAATTTGTGCCGTTTCAACAACAGTCAAGGGATTTTTGGCAAAAAATAAACAATAATAAACACTAATAAACACTAATGGTGACAATAATAAACGTTTGTTCGTTGCGTTTGAACAGAAAGTCGAAGCACAAATGAGACATTTAAAACAAGCGGCAGTTACAGGTACCGTTCATTTTGGGAAATGTGCGCTTTCCCGCGAAATCGGCACTATTGAAATTCTTTGTTGCAAAGGAAACCGCTAAGCCGACAACAATTCCCAGAAACATGCATTAGTTTGTATTTGTGTTATTATTATTTACGATAAAGCTCGTTAAAAATGAAATATCGGTGATTTTCAAGGTGACCCGGATTTTATGATCGCGAGTGTATAAACTAGCCCAAAATAAACTTCAACATCAACAAAAACGATATAAGCCTATTATGGTAACATCAACTCCAGTCTTTTGACCTCTGGAGATTTGACCTCTAAAAATCATGCGAACAAGTTAAATATTGCAAATAACTCAATTTTGGGACTTCAAAAAGATGCAAAAAAGTTTTTCCAGTTTTACCCCATTATTCCCCATAAAAGACATTAAACGTCCATTCGTATGGGTGGGGGGAAATCGGAAAAAATAAATTTACCAAGAATTTGTACGTTGTAGGACAAAATGTGTTAAAAAAAAATTTAGCTGAGGTAATTTTGAACAAAAATGTTCATTAACATTTTTTGTGTAGATTAAACCTTTATCTTATAAACAACTCTCGAAGCGACCGGCAAGTTTGAATCTGCAGCTTTCGTATGCAATTTTTGTATTTTGCCGCGAATGAAGTGAGTTTTTATAAAGGTGCTAAATAAATAACCGTTGCGCGATTTTTGACATTTTGTATGATTTTCACGAGATCTTTAAAACCATTAACAGAAAATTTTGATTTTGAGTTTTGGCAACAAATATTAGGTGGCAGTTTTAAACGTTTTATATCATTTGTAATATGAAAGTTTAAATTCAGCGTTTCTTAAAAATATTTCAAATGCCTCACATTTGTTGCAAAAACTCAAAACTAAAATTTAATGCTAAAAATTTTGAAGATTAGGATCTAACAATGGAAATTCCATTCATTGACCAGTCATTAAAAGTTATAAATTTTGTTGATCTCATGAGAATCATAAAAATTGCAAACATTGCACAACGTTTATATATTTCACACCTTTATAAAAACTGCTTAAAAACTACTTAAAAATGCATTTTGACTCATGTCGATAGGGCACTCTGATCAAAAGATATCAAATTTTTTCGTCGAGTTGATAAAAAATTTATTTATAATTGATTTCGCGCTTAACTGACATTCAAAATCGCCAGTCGCTTCAAGCGTTATTTTTGAGAGAACGGTTGATTATACACAAAAAGAGCTAATAAATATTTTTGTTTAAAATTATATCAGCTACATTTTTTACTTAAAATGTTTTTTTCTACGACGTGCAGATGCCTGGTAAATAGATTTTTTTCCGATTTTACTCCCCTACGATTGTACGTTTTAGGAGGAAACCAGTGGGTAAAAGTGCTAAACCTTTTTGCATCTTTCTCAGTAAAATTCAGCTTTTCGTAGGATTTTTAGAGGTTTAGTTGTATTTGCGTCTTTGATGACCGGAGTAAAAATGGAAAAATAAATTAGAAAAGACACAGAAATTTAATTTTTGATTGTCAAGAATCCCTATTGTTAAAATTTTTATAGCTACTATTAACTTGAGTTTACTAGACATGTCATTATTATCAAGCATATTAATTTCCTACCATAAATCGCACTTTTTTTACGTAGACGTCTATAAAAATTCGGCAGACTGTGAAAAAGTTAAATATTTGGCGCGAGAGTTCAAGCTACAACTTCAGTCATTCAGCTACAACGAGAAGTAAAAATCGACATTGAAAGCATTGCAGAAACGAGATAAAACTACTGCTTAGAACTAAAAAAAAGACACTTCAAAAAATAAATCAGTTTTAAAACACAAGAAACACGCAATCAACAGGAAGATATATTTTAACCAACGAATGGAAGGAATATCTTGTAAGGCTAACCAGAAGAAGTGATAGAATAATGAGTGTCTTACTTAATACAGTCAAAAAGTAAACATCATATATGCCTTCGGCCCACAGGTAGGGTGTAAAACACAGGAAAAGAAAAATTTTGGAGTGCTTTTGATTGCGAGATTCTTGAGATTGCCGTAGATGAAAAGCGTTTTATTGGAGGAGATTTAAATGGACATATTGTTAGAGAAAAAGCCGAAATAGAAAGAGTTCATTGAGGTTTGAGGATGGGAATTAAACAATGATAAAGGAAATAGTGTGATTGATTTTGCAGTGGCATGGGATTTGGCTGTCATTAAAACATTATTTATTAAGACAGAAGACACATAATAGAAAGAGGTTAGGAAAACCTCAGGAAGAAAACAGATCTAAAAAAAAAAATATAAGGATATATACGAGGTAGCAAAGCACGCTGTAGCTAATGCTAACTAAAGATAGTCAGATGTATGAAAAGTTAGAAACGCCCAAGGGGATAAAAGGTTATACAGCATTGCTAAAGCAAAGGACAAGTCATCAAAGGACTTATCCACGTGCGGCAGATTAAGATTATTAGAAACCCATTTTAAAATAAAACAAACGTGTATGAGTACTTCAGAAAGTCTCTAAATAAAGAACACCAGAGGAGATATAGAGGATGCGGGATTCCAATGAGAATGTAATACCGCGGATAGCGAGAGATGAAGTTGTCGAGTCGTTAAATAGGATGAAGAATAGTAAGACAGTAAGATCTGATGGAATACCGGTAGAGGTTTGGTTGGCGCTAGGAGAGGAAGCCAGGGCCACTTTCATAAAGATGAGGAAATTCTTCTGCAACAGAGATTATAAGCATCCCTCTCCGATTAAGAATGCTAAGGGGCTACGTATTTAACACGCTATTATACGGTGTAGAGGCCTGGACTTTTAAGCAGAACAATATAAAAAATATTGAAAGTTTCGAGATGTGGTGCTACCGTCGAATGCTGAAGATAAGTTGGGTTGACAGACTTACAAATTTTGAAGTAATGCGAAGGATAGGAAAAGACCCAGAAATTTTGTCAACGATCAAACGAAGAAAACTCGAATATTTGGGTCACGTGATGAGAGGACATAAATACACATTACTTCAAAATATAATGCAAGGAAAAATAGAAGGAAAACGGAATCCAGACCGTAGAAGAATGTCATGGCTGCGTAATTGAGAGAGTGGTTTGGCTGTACCACTATGAACTCTTTAGGTCAGCTGTAAACAAGGTCAGGATAGCCTTGATGATTTCCAATCTCCGATAGGAGTTGCACAAGAAAAAGAAGAAGGAGAGGAAGGGGTGGATATTTTGTGGCAAATGATGAGTAGGATATATCAGGAAAAAGGGGATGCCCAACGCATGAAGAGAGTGTGTGATGGTATAATTGTATAAAGATAAAGGTGACAGTCAGGACTGTAAGAACTATAGCTGGATAAAGTTAATGGCATACACAATTTTGAGAGAGAACTGTAGAGCGAAGGATAAGGAGAGAGACATCGATACAAGAGGAACAGTTTAGGTTTGTGCCAGGAGGAAGGACAACGGATGTCTTGTTGAAACAGTTGATAAAAAATACAGCGAGCAATAAGGAGAGCTACATTTCATATTTATAAATCTGAGAAGATGTACGACACAGTTCGTAGACAAGAGCTATGGAGATGTATAAGAGGAAAATGGGTTTCTAAGTATTACGGATGATCCGTGATAAATATGTATAAGGGAGCGTAAACCAAAGTAAGGACTTCTGTCGGATTGTCTGAAAGTTTCCAGTGACGCTTATTTTGACTCAAGGCTCTTCACTAACTCCCTACCTGTTTAATCTTATTATTCTTATTATGGATGTCTTATTATGATTCTCCGGACTAACAGAAAAAGTAAGAGAGGGGGCTCCTTCTCTTGAAAAATTATTTTTCAAATCGGTGTTCACTGAATCTCAAAAACTACTTAATCGGTCCTGCTCAAATTTTACACACTTTTTTTATAGATAAATAACGAGATAAATATAGATAAATTTTAACAAAACGTCAAATTTTAACAAAAATTTTCGAAAATTTATAAAATTTGTCTTTTTTTACTTTTAAACATAAAAAACTATAAAATAAACTCTACCTCGACGTTGAAACCTAGGGAAACTCATAAACCAACGAAATCTTCTGCTTTTTTGTCAACAGATTATCTATTTAAAAGTTATGATGAACACCGCAAAGTACCCTTTTTTGTCATCTTGGAAAATTAGCTGTCCTTTTCTTAATTTTTAATAATTTTGTACCAAAATTTTAAATACTACTCTTGAAATATTGTTTTATTATGTACTTATGTTATAAATAAATTTACATTAAAAAATTTTTCAAAAAAAAAATTTTAAAAATATGTGTAAATTATTGAAAATCAGCCCTATCCCCCCCTTAAGCTAACTGATTTTCGACTTGCTGATTTCTAACTTGCTAATTAACGCAGATGATGATGGTTTGGTTTTTTTATAATTTGCGCTTTACAACTAACCTCTTTTGTATCGTGTTGTAATTAGAGACACAAAAATAAGAATTTTTACTCAAGAATATGACCTGAATTCACTACTAGAAATTTTTGGATGGATCATCTGTGTACATTTTTCCTTTTATAGACTTAAATTCATAAATAAGAGAAATCTTTCATTAGCTTTTATTCCAATTTGTATATGTTTTGGTTAAGGAAATATATTTAAGGCAAGATGTACACCATTTAATCGTTGATTTGTTAACATATCGTATTTTTTTTTCTTATTTATATCTGACAATAATTATCCATAATCGAGTGACTTTTGTGCAAATAATGCTCAAAAATCTCATATCATAAAATATACACAAATATTCACTTTTCGATAATCTTATTTTATGTTTACAATTTTCCCATATGTGGTATTATTATTATTTAAATAGATGTTTGGTAAATACGCGATAACTTAGATAGCAAAGGCATTATTTTAATCTAGTTTACCCTTCCCATGTGTAACACGAAGAAAAAAAAATAACAAATTATTTTTAATCTCAAAATGAAACTGAAATGAACATGTATTTGTAAATAAATGATAAATATTTCCGTATTTGTTTATACATTAAAAATAAAAGGGGGGTTTGATATGTTAAGGTACCTAATGGTATGTATAATGGGTCATTTTTTAAAGATACAGATATCTGTCAATTGCCAATTCCTTCTCCACCAGTACCACAAGCCCTTAATTTTAAATAGGGAATAGACCATGTGTAGCACATAATTAGATAGATATTTCTCTGAATAGTGGCATTCATAATTTTTCTTTCAATATTAACTCTCTTCGATTCTGAAAAACTATCAATTTATTACCCCTTAAAAACTAAACGTACCGTTGTTTGTTATAATGTTTTGCTAGTGTTAATGACAAATTTCCCCGTTTCGTCAAAAACTGCATTGAAAGAAATTTGGAAAGAGTTTGGTTATTTGAACTGTTGTTGGTAGCGTTCAACAGCGATAACCTTGGATGCCAATTGTTTAGATTTCGACTAGCTCTGTCTATCACCTAATATCGTTCGTCTATAAAAAGGCATGCTTGGCTGAAAATTCACTTATAATATTAAATCTTTTCTTGGGGTAAATTATATTTAATATTTAATCAATATGCAGTGTCTTTTTATGATTTCAAATTTGTCTACTTTTATTCACACATTAACCTCTTCCGCGCATGTTTCTTTTAAGGTATTAACATATTGCTGCGATTAATCGGTGCGTTGACGACAACATCGCAATGCGAAATTTTCGCGAGACAAACGGCTACGGCGATTAAAGAGAACCAACACATTGGTGCGATGATATCTCGCAAACGACAACGTTAGTACTGCGTTAGATTTTGTTAACACAGCCGGCTGCGTTTTCTCTCGTTATCGTTGCGAATTTAGAATCCAACAAAGAAATTAATAAGATTGGTAAAAAGTATGGGATGAAATTAGCCAAGATATGAAAGAATTCCGTAAGTATTTATTCAGAGAGTTTTTATTCAATTTACTTATTTTATTAAATAATTGTTTTTATATATTTACTTTAATTATTAATATTTAGAGTTTTTATTTACATTCAAGTATTAAAATAGTTAACAAATTGTTCTCTAGTTGAAAACGCTAAATTGGTTGCAAGCCTTGGGTCTCTTTCTACATTAATAAAAGCTATGTCTAAGTTTTCTTCAGTTTCTGAAAACTCTAGTCCTTGTTGGTTTACTTTAGTGCGTAAAAAATTATGCAAAATATAACAAGTTTCAACAGTTAAAATTGTCGTTTCAACTTTTGTCTCAATTGGATAAAAAATACTCGCCATTTTTGAGCTAAAGTGCCAGACGTATTTTCGACCACACGTCTAGCTCGGCATAAACGAGTATTTTAATTTTCTTTTCGTCTGTCGTTTCTAGATTGTTTTTAGGGAAAAGGTCTCATTAAAGAAGATTTCAAAGCAAAGGCTTCATCTCCAATCAAAACGTGTGGACAAGGTTCTACTTGCTCAGGAAGATTTTTATCCCTGCCTTAAATCTCTGGCCCATGTGTGAGTTTTTAAATATGCCTCCGTCGCTATTTTTCCCGTAACCTCCTACATAAATGCATCTTAAATTGTAATTGGCAACAACAATAGCCATCAGTACCATTAAAAATTTTTTCAAATAATAAAAATGGTTTGATCCGGTTTTTCCAGGACATTTTATAGTTACATATTATCCGTCCAAACTACCGATGCAGTTTGGAAATGGCCACATGTTTGAAAATCTTCAGCTGATTTTTGCCATATTTGTGTTGTCGGTTCAGGCAGATAAATAGGATGTATTTTTTTATGTATAGTTTCACATACTTAATTTATAATTGTAGCAACTGTTGAAAATCCAACACGATAACTGTGCCCTATTGTACTGAAGCTGTCATCTGTTACTGATACTTAAGAGTAATCAAAACAAAAACTGGACAAGCTGCACAAAATAAAACATGGCAATGGGTTGAAAGTATGAAAATGTTCCGACCTTTCTTGCTTTTTGCTAAAACCACTTCAAATGTACCGTAAGTTGAGACTCAAGTAGAGTCTGTAACTAAGAAAGATGATGGCGTAGATGTTTCTGCTAACGAAGAGAGTAAACCTGGTGATCTATCTAAAGTGCTGTTACCTACAAAAAATAAGGTTGCTACTTGTGCTGATGTCATCACCTCGATTGTAGAACCAGAACCAAAAAAAACCAAAAGTAAGAAATGTACAAAATATAAAAAAGACAACTTCAGTTGACTCTATTATTACTTATTTTGAAAGCAAAAAAAACAGCAAAAGACTCAACTATTGTTTCTATCATATGCAGGCTTGATGAAACAATTTTCTGGAAAACGTCAGGCTGAACCAAACTACAAATTGCCCAAAGAATTGCACAGCAAGAGATAATGCACTATGAAGAGCAGCAGCAGATAATTCAACTACACCAGAATTCTCAACAATCAACTTCTAATAGTTGCATCTCTGATTCGAATTTTTATGAAAGTCCACTTATTTCGCCAGACCAAAGAACCATTTCACTTAAACATAATTCAAGTACACTAGTGCAGATTGCGAACAATCATTTCCAGCTTTAGCAGCCACCTTTTTACGAGTTTTTACTCCTTTATAATGTGATATAAAAAAATATAAAAATAAAAATACAATGAGTAATGATTGATTTACCTCAAAGTAATGGCTATTCTTTCTTCTGCTGAAATAGATTCACGAAAATTGATATAAGGCTTAGAAATATTTCCCTTATTTAGTTTAAAATTTCATTAAAACAAGCAATTTTGATTCTGAAGTATTTATAAAACCGATTTTCATCAGATCGAAGTTGTGGCATTACCGTACGAAATTCTCCTTTTTGTTGTCTTTCCAAATTTATCTTATGAGTCCCAATTATTCTTTTTCTATAAAACATATTAATAAATATTAAAACTTGCCCGTTAAATGAAAACAGATATTTGGTATAATATTTCCAGATACCTAGTGAATACATAATAAGACAATCTTTAATTTTAATATATATTTACATATTTTACTTTTGATCCTCCTCGTCTGCTAAAGTAACCAGCAAGATTAAATCTTTCTCAGATTTTGAAGAATCCATTCCAGACTATGCTGTAGTCGTCAGGTCAATTCAAACGACTAATCGCAGCAATGTGTTCATGACATGAAAAAACGCTGTCGCTTATATTGCGAGATAAATCGTGTCGTCTACGCAACGATTAAATCGCAGCAATCTGTTCATTCCTTTAAACTTATAATTTATTCGTCCAATATGCAGTTAGTATCTTTATTATAATTTAACTAATTTGTTTAATAATAATTATATCCATTTTATCCTTGCCAATTTGTTATTTTCTATTTAATATTGCAATTATTTTCAATTTTTATATGACAAGGAAATATTTTAAAACATATGCAATGGTTTATTATTTTTTTAATTTTTTGACCTAATTTTTATCTACCTTTTTATCTGAAGAATTCTGCAGCACATAGTAGACCATGCAGCACTAACTGCAGCTGCTAAGCAAAACCAAACAGCTACTCAGAACTAGAACGTACTCGATCCTGGCATCTCCAGCAAGTTATGCTGTGTAGCCAATATTAGCAACTAACTACTAGATTCTGCGATCCTTGAAGAGCAACAAAAAGTTATCCAGTAATAACTTGTTGTTACCTTATAGTCAATTAATATCATATTTAATATTTTTAAAGGTTATTGACAAGATTTGCTTTGAGTTTTAATATTCAAATGTATTTTATATTTTTTTATATACAAGTAATGATTTGTTAATATCTTGGTTTATTTGTCCCAACCAAACTCATTTTTCAGATTTATTCTAACATAAGACGTGTATGAAATTGAATATAAATGTGTATACTGGAAAGGGAGATACAACTGCACCACAAGGTGATTCGCATGCAATAATAAAAGAACTTTTGAAAATAGTTGAGCCAAAAGAGGGGAGGACTATTTGTGGAAATAATTTTTACTCAAGCATACAGCTAGTCGAAGATTTATATAAGGAAAAAATGATTTATTGTGGAATGTTGAGGAGCAATAGAAGAGGAATACCAAAAGAAATATGTCAAAAGCTAAAAAAGGGACAGGTTATTGGACAAGAATGTAATGGGATAAAATAATAAAATGGTTTGATAAACGACTAGTCTTAATGATATCCAGTGATCCTAGTCACGATGCGACATTAACTGCTACTGGTAATGCAGCATATTTTATTGATAATAAGTACCTTACAACTTTTACTATTTTAGGAACACATAATAGACAAGGAGATGAAATTTCGAAACCACAGTGTGTCATCGACTATAACAAAGCTAAAAAAGGGGTAGATTTTAGTGATCAAATGTCTTCTTAACATACATCAGTTAGAAAATCTCTGAAGTGGTATAAGTAAGTTACATAGTTTGTCAAATTGTTCAGCATTTTACATTGCTAATTCATTGTAGAAAAGTCGTGTTTGAATTAATTTTGGGTACATCATTAGTTAATGCATGGGCGGTCTACAATATGGTTGCCCAAACTAAGATTGGAATTTTGGAATTCAGGAAATAGTTCACTGAAAATCTTGCAGTATCTGATAAAATAGTACAACACCCTGTAGATGATATGAGAAACAGGGTTCATACGTTTGTAAAACCTAATAGTCCAGGTTGAAAAAAGAGGAAACCATGTAAAGGTTGTTACCAAACACTACGAACAACTTTAAACGGCAGAGAAACTGACAAAAAAGTTCGCCGTGTAACAAGTTTTTGTAATAATTGTCCAAATATGCCTGGATTTTGTTTATCTTGTTTTAATAAACACCATGAGTAACTTTTTCTTAGAATAGTTAGGTATATATTTAAAAAAAAAATCATATTTTGTTTGTTATTATTTTCTTGTGGTACACGTTTATTTTGATATGTATTGAGCTACGAAGCAAGCAGAACAATGTTAATTTATTTTGGTTCCATAATTTATTATTTTCGTTTGATAAAATTAGATACTTTTGCTCAGAGATGTCAAAATTTGTCACTTTACTTACATGTCCCCGGGGACTTGGAAGGCACAAAACTTAAGTGTACTTGTAACGCAGAGAAGGACAAAGTACAGATTTCCATTGCGCAGTCAAGGTGTTAATGGCTTACAATTGTTTATAAGAAGGTCCTGCATATATATTTCTTAATCTGTCTGCTTTTTTGACTTTGATAATTATCACGAATTGGAATCTAGTTAATATATTATTCGATAACTTCTGTAGCTGTTTTCAAACATTATATAACTTTCAAACTTTTAAATTTTCCACATGTGATTTATTATGCAATAGACTAAATATCTAAAAAATCATAGTACAAATTTGAATATTTTTTGATAAGTTATTGTTATTATAAAACTATTATAAAATAATTAAGTGTTACCTACCTGGACTTATGTCCCTACGATTACCTCTACCAGAGATACTTGGTAATGTTAAAGGGGTATCATCAAAATCCATTTTAAATAAATTTAGTATTTTAAGTCAATCACAAACTACCACAACTAACACAGTACGTTATATTCAATAATAAGCTGCTTATTCACTTTTTAACCTAACAAATTTTAAGAAAAATATATGAATAAACGACAATAGCTTGAGCACAACTAACATAAGTTACGTAGTTTATTAGCTTGCCAATTATTACGTCTTTCATCAGGTACTAGTTGGAAGTAAAATTGTTTCATTTAAATAAACTGCCAAAAAAATGTTATTGACCCCTTTTAAGTTGCAGTCGATTTGTTTAGATAAACTTTATTAGAAAAAAACATATATAAGTGTAATTTGTCTAAGTGAATTATCCTGGAAAATCATCATCAATCGTCTATTAGCGTATATTGTATTACAATTTTCTACTAATATTTTAATTTTATTAAGCTGCATGATATATCTAATGACAGTTAAGTCCAGTTAGATTTTGATACAGGATTTAGATTGCACCTTTCAGTGGCTGATCCCCAGAATTTTTTTATCGGGTGGGGGGGGGGGGGGGGGTCATGAGTCATGAGGGTGATTTTGATATAGGATTTAGATTTTTGCAGCTTTACGATTGATATGATTTGTGCCTCATGTAAGGGAATCATTTTCTCAATAATTATTTTAAGCGATATATTAAACCAATGAGAAGTTTTTAAAACTAAATACCCTACGGGTGCAAAGAAGGGTACAACATTAAGGGGTCTTAAACTAAAAAAACAAAAAAAAATAATTTAAACCCAAATACTCAGTAAAATCAAGTGTACAAGACTATTAAACCAAAGGAAAGTTATTAAAATATAAATACTGAAAAATCAAGGACTGTCAATTTAAACTAGGTATTTTAAAGACAATTAATTTAAACCCACCTATCCTATAGCTACAAAATCAAGAACAAACCAAGGATAAATAAGTATAAACCAAAGTTAAGTAATTTAAATGCAATAACTTAATGTAAGTGTAAACATTAATGAATGTATTTAACATTCCCAATAAACTCTATCTTATCGTTGTATATCCGATATCAATAATTTGTAACAACATTCATTTATTCCTTATTGCTATACGGACATGAGACATGGAGACATGTCTCAACTCTCGCAATTACAAGTATGAGGCGTATAGAAGCCTTTGAAATATGTGTTTTTCGAAGAATGCTGAAGATTTCATGGACAGAGCACGTCACCAATAACCAGGTGATGAGAAGAATGAGGACTGAGAAATAACTCCTAAATATTGTAAACAACAAAAACCGAGTTATCTAGGACATATTCACAGAGAAGAAAAATATAACTTTCTACGACTCATAATGAAAAGGAAAATAGAAGGACAAAGAGGTCCAGAAAGAAAAAAATGCTCCTGGCTGAAAAATGTAAGAGACTAAACAGGCATGGACACACATTCGATACTAAGAACAGCTCAAGATAGAGAGTTTTGAAATTTTCTGTAGTTATAGCTCCCCTTCCGTAGTGAAGAAGAAACCTTAAGAATAAGTGTAAACAGTATTTTACTTAAATTAATTTATTCAACAAAAAACATAATATAATATTATATAATATATAAGGGAATAGTTATTTTTATAATTAGGCATATACGGCTATAAGTGCACGAATCTTCAGCAACAGCCGGCCACGAGTGGTAAATAAAAGGTCAGTGATTAAAAATACTATAAGAAAAGTAAACATTCTATAATTTTATAAAAATGTATTCTTTTCGCCTATTAAAATTAGCAAATCGCTCAATAATTGGATCAACATCTAGAGAAATTTCAGGATGCACATTGATGAGTGCTAAACCAGTTGACAGAAGTTCTATTTCTAAGCCAAGTCTTAGGAGGTTTAAGAGTAGAACACTCTGTTGTTGCTGCACTGACTGGCAGTGTAATTAATATTTGCAGAAATATTGTGATATTTGGATACATAGGTATGAATATATAAATTTTCTAATACTTTTAAAATACAATCAGGAAGTTTTCCATTATTTTGCACGACTCTTTTTTACTTTTGAATCCGCAGTGAAAACTCTTGTTCTACTGTGGAATATGCAGTAAGTAGTTGGTCCAATAATATCCTGGAAGGTGGAAGTTAAGATATTGTCTAAACGGGGTAAATAAATAGATCTTCGGAAATATTCTTCGCAAGACTTAGCAGATTGGTTTTGACGACACGTTTGACGAGAAACTATACGAGGCATCTTTAATTCAATGTCTAGTTGTTCACCTATTTGTTTACTTCATAGTAAAGTTTGCTAAAAACAGATTCAGCATTTGATCTTTTATTTTGAAGAATGCATTTAGTGTCCTCTATGGCCTCAGTAGCCTACTTAAAATCTAATTTTCGTGAAGAAGACGACTAAGTGATACAGTTGTACCTAAAACATTAATAAGCCAAACTACTGTTTCACAGTTTCACAAATACTTTGGACAGCAGCCCCCAGTTCCTTTATTTGTATTCACTAACGTATCAGACAGAGCTAATGCAAAAACAATATTCACTTTGGTATTTAATATAGATAAATTATAAAATGTAGCACACAGTCTCGACAATTATAATATATATTCAAATTACCAACAACCAATTCGTAGACAAAACTGAAGATAAGAAATAACTAATAAAAAATGTGCTGATTTCGTGCGAAAAGTCATGCCATGAATGTACATTGAATAAGCAATAATGTGTGGGCGGTAATTCTATCTCATTGATAATCGAACGATTCTCTGGCACCCAAATGACAAATTGTCAAAATTTGAAAATCGCGTAATCCCGAATTCGCGGAAGTCAGGTTGTTAATCGAGGTATTACTGTATTCAGAATGGTTGATTTTTTTAAAGAGCAATTTAAAAATGTTTCCTTATAATTCTACATTTACCCCTACAATAAATGAGTTTGATTCATTTCAACTCTTGACTTCCTGCTTATAGGGTTGATGGGTTTTAAATAATTTTTTTTTTAGGATTATTTGATTGATATTTAATTTTGTTTTGGGGGTGGTCATGACCCCCTTGACCCCCCCTTGGATCCACCACTGGTTAAGTCTCTATCATAAAACAACCTGTCATAAGAAACAGGAATACATTACATTTGCCGAACACACAGTAATACTCGCAATAAACAGATCATAAATAAAACAAACAATAAAAAACTTTGAGGATAAAGTAAAAAAAATATTATACCTATATTAAAATGTTGCAAAATATATAAATATTTTAAATAAGATACACATCCTATAGTATAAGACCAATGGAAATACCAGTTCGAAGAAACAGAAAAATTTGAATATTTTGAAGCTACTATAACAAGAATACCCAATTACAGTAAAGAAATTAAAAGAACAATAATTTTGACTTAAAGTAGATGCTTCCATTATATAAACTGATAAAAAGTACATGTATCAAGAGGCGCAAAAGTAAGGCTTCGCAACTTCATCAAGCCACGTTGTTTTCGTTCTTTCTCGCAAATCGCAAAATTTTTCAACAAAACCTCGGATAAGTATAGTCAGAAAATTAGATGAAAACTAGCAACTAAAAGGTATTTAACGAATAGGAAATTGTAATGTTTTAAGTTTTCAACACAAGTGAAGAATTTATAGAAATAAAGCGATTCGATATGGTTATAGTAGCTTTATCAGAAATAAAGAAGGGAAATGAACAGGGGAAGGAGATTGACGATTGATCAAATTAATTAACGACTAGTGTAAGTTTATATTGATATAAAAAATCATTCTTTGGTAATCATAGTAGCATATAATCCAACTAATGATGCGTTAACATCCGAAATGGACTGCTTCTTTCATGATCTAATGACCACTTTGGAAAATGTTGAGACCGGAAAGGAGGTATTTCTGATTGATGACTTATGTGAACAACAGACGCTAAACATTTTAAATTATTGATTTCTACATACACGTACGTCGTACACACGTGCACACAATTCACTTGAATCTTAAAATCTGCAATCGATTATATAATTGTTAAACAGAGTATTCATTTAAAAATCTCAGATGTAAGAGTAATGTGCGGCCCAGCATGTGGTACGAATCATTTTTTAGTGGTAGCTAAAACTTATTTCCACTGAAATGCCGTATAGGATCATGTAGATTAGCTGAGGTAAACAGAAGTCCAATGAATACTATCAAATATAATATCGAATGGTATTTGGAGAAGTCGATGTAATTTCAAATTGTACTAAAGGTATAAAGAAATATTTATTATCTTTTATAAAAATAGGTAGGGTTAGATGGGCTGGACACATGTTAAGAACAAATGAAAATGAAATATTTAGATAAACCCTATAACCGGTACCAGTAGGAAATAGGAGTAGGGATAGACCAAGACTAAGATGGAGGGACTGTATAGACGAAGACGCGAGCAAGATTGGTGCAGCAAACTTTAACCGATTGATGATGCACAGAAATGATTAGCGAAATAAACTGGGGAAGATCGAGGCTCAACTAGAGCACCACTACTAATGATAAATCAAAAATCTAAAAATATGTAAACATGTAGCGGCAAATAAAGCTCTTGAAATAAAAGTAGTATCAACAAGATACAGAAGCGACTCACAATGCTGAAAAGAATTAGAACAAATTGAGGATGAAAAAAAAAACGTATGAGAAAAAGTACGATGCGTTCAATATGCACAAAAAAGTGACAGAGATAACAGGAAGCATAAAGAAATGCCAAATAGGTAAACTTAAAGACAAAGATAGAAATCTTATTGTAGATCTAGAAAATAAAATAAAAAGATGGACAGAATACCTGAATGAATTATTTGAAGACGATAGAAACAACTTAACTCAGATAATCAATGCAACTGGGCCAGACATATTGAAAGAAGAAGTAGAATACGCAATAAAAAACGCTAAAAATGGAAAAGCAAATGGACCTGATGAAATTCCTACAGAACTGTTGAAGATTTTGAATGATAAATCCGTAATCATATTATTACATCTATTCAATACAATATACAGTACCGGTATAATACCTCAAGAATGGTTGCTGTCTACGTTTATCATCATACCGAAGAAAACTAAGGCAACGCAATGTTCAGATCATCGAACAATCTCCTTGATGAGTCATCTGCTTAAAATATTTCTTAGAGTCATCCACAACCGAATCTATCAAAAGTTAGATATCGATATTAACGATACACAGATGTAATTCAGAAAAGGATTAGAGAGATTATACAAGAGAAGCTCTCTCTGCTTTAAAAGTCCCAACACAGAGATGTCTAGATGTTAACCAAGAGGTGCACGCCTGTTTTATTGACTTTGAAAAGGCCTTTGACAAAGTACGCCACAATAAACTCAAAGAAATCCTGGAGGGTAAGAACATCGACACCAGAGACATACAAATATTATTAAATCTGTAGTGGAATCAGCGAGCTAATATAAAAATAGAAAAACAAACATCGGACGAAATAGAAATACGTAGAAGAGTACGACAAGGTTGTATATTGTCACCGCTCTTGTTTAATATCTACAGCGAACAAATATGCCAAGAAGCTCTCTCACATGCAAAAGAAGGGATAATATTATAGTCAATGGAGAAGTTATCAATAACATTCGATATGCTGACGATACTGTGATAATGGCAAGAACAGCGGAAAATCTACAACATCTAGTTGAAAGCATGAGTGAGATATGTAATAACTACGGCATAAGGATGAAGGTCAAAAAAACCAAATATGATGACCTTGAGTAAGAATCCAATAGATGACACTAGTATCGCAATAAACGGTACCCAACTCGAAAAAATAAGTGAATACAAATACTTGGGAACCCTCATCAATAAAACAGGTGACCAAAATCACGAGAAAAAAGACGTATTGAAATTGCCAGGTCTACCTTTATAAAAATGAGAAAAATATTTTGTAATCGTGATATTAGTATTCAATGTATTCAGTACTTTGATTTACATTGTTGAGGCATGAACTCTTAAACAGAAGAATGTTAAAAATCTTGAAAGCTTTGAGATGTGGTACTACCGCTGTATACTAAAAATAAGTTGGGCGGATAAAATTACAAATGAAGAGGTAATACGCAGAATAAATAACGATCTAGAAGTTATACTGAATATAAAAAAGAGAAAACTTGAATGCATGGGCCACCTGATGAGAGGACAAAAGTACACATTCCTACAAAATATAATGCAAGAAAAAATCCAAGCACGCAGAAATCCAGGCCGTAGAAGAATATACTGGATGAGAAATTTAAGAGAGTGGTTTAGCTGTACCACTAACGAATTATTCAAAACAGCAGTAAATAAAATTAGAATAGCCCTAATGATATCCAATCTCCGATAGAAGAGGTACTCAAAAAAGAAGAAGAAGATGATGAAAAGAACGTTGCTTATGGGAAATGGCTAAGTATAAAAAATATGCAGTGTAAGAGACAGCAGACTACCCTGCTATAATCCCAAAGCCGCGCTCTCCGTATAAAGTAAAACTATTATTATTATATTTAGAGGTGTTAAAAAATTGGAAAAAAAAATGAAGTAAAATGAGAATTCTCGTAGAGGATGAAATCTTGTGTACTTTATTCTTTGCACATGGTGTGCAAAAACTATTAAATTACATATAACAACAAACTGCTCCATATTTAAAAAGTATTTTTCCACTCTTCCTAGTAAATTGTATATTACCTACTATTTGGATGCTAAGTAAATACATGAAAACAGATACTGACACGTAATGACTAGCACGTAATAAAAAAATTACGCTAGTTACATGGTACGAAAGTCCGGACCTGGCAGAATCGCAACCAACACCTGCGGCTTACTCTGCAGTTTCCCCAGAAGTTGTCGTATTGTTTCTTTGTTATTTGCATTGTAAAAATTATAATTATTCTTGGTCTTGTTCAGTTTAGATGCATTAAAATTGTAGCTTAGAAATAAAAATATTTTTTAAAAACAAATTTCATTTTTTGAAATTTAAATTTGGCGCAGTCAGTAGGATTTGTGCGAGTCGCGAAACTGTGAATTTCGTATCTATCGGAAAGCAGACTTTTTAGGGACTTTGGTGTTTCAACGCCTTAAGTGCAAATCCAAAGAACATTCCGTTTAGTGGAAAGCAGCCCCCATTGGAAAGCGGCCCTTCAGTGACAGCAGTCCTTCATTTGGGTGGACGAATTTGGAGAAGTAGTTGGCAAAGACTATCGAGGTGAGTGCCAAGTTCCTTCTTGCCTTCCTTATTTATTTTTCATAAATTTGGAAGATTGTTTATTAGACGATATTTTCATTTTATGATTGACGCTGATTCCTTAGTAGAATCTCTTAAGAATCTAAAGATTAACTTTAAAGGTAGGAAGAATAAAGATAATAAAAATATTAAAATGGCAACTAACCAAACTGTTCAAGCTAATCAAGCTACGGCAACGCCGACGTTCGAACATCGTCCCATTAATTGGGAACTATTTAAGTCAAAAATTTCAAATATTAGACCTTATGATGGAGATACTAATACTTTAAATAAATTTATTTATCTTTGCGATAACTTAATTATTACATATAGAGCATATAATGACCAAGAATTAAATGATCACATTTTTGAATGTATTCAAGGAAAACTTATAGGAAAAGCTGAGCTTATGGTAGGAAATAGGGTAGAATTAAATAATTGGGCACTTTTAAAAGCCGCGCTTATACAATGTTTTTCTGATAAACGTAATTTACAATCCTTAACACAAGAACTTACTAGAACTAGGCCACAAAGAAATGAAAATTTAATAGAATTTGGAAATAGATTACAATTGTTAGTAAGTAATATAGTACAAATAATTAGCAATGATACTAATCTTGATGTAAATCAAAAGGCTGTTTTCATACAATTTTGCGAAAATACAGCACTTAACACTTTTATTACGGGTTGTACCGGCACATTAAAAAATAATATGCATTTAAAAGCACCAGCTTCTTTAGAACACGCACCAGCTTATGTAAATGAATTTGAGAATTTCGAGAAATTTTATTCAAGTAATAATGACAATAAGTCGCACCAAAATAAAGGCAATTTCAGAAATCAGAATTTCCCTAACCCAAACAGGCAATTTTATAATCCCATGAATAATCAATATTTTCAAACAAATTCTTCTATTCCCCAAAATCCAAACTTTAATACAAATAATAATTATCCCCAAAATTTCCAATGGCCTCGCCAACCTATTAATGTACAGCCTCAACAGCTACCCCCTAAAAGACTCCCAACTAACTCAGAAGTCTTTGGACCTTCCCGAAATACGAATGTTTTCAGACCAAATCGAACTCCCCAACATTGCGCCCCAAAGCCGGAACCGATGAATATTTCCACAAATTCTAGATTCCCTTCAACGTTCAACAGAAAACCAAATAACTTAATCGAATTAAATTTAATCTCTAATAACCCTTTACCTTACATCACTACTTCTAATCCCCCATTAAAATTATTAATTGATACTGGTAGTACGAAATCAATCTTAAAACCCAGTATTGCTGAACAATTTTATTCAGATTGCATATATTCTTCAAACGTTTCAATTTCTACGCCTCTTGGCACGAAAGATATCAAATACCAATCAGCCATACCGGCGTTCCAAGAATTTAATCGAAACAACATACTGCACTACATATTATATGATTTTCATGAGTTTTATGATGGCTTGATCGGGGTTAATGACCGATTATCCATGAAGTTTAACATTGATTTTAATAATAAATGTCTCGTTAGCAGAGACACAATAATCCCTATTAAATTTAGAAAACCATCAGACATAAAGTTTGAAATATCTGTTGGCCCTTATGAGAAGATTAGAAAAGAAGTCCCTGTGACCGTACCGAACGGTGAAATATTAATTGATAAGATAATTTTAGGTGATATGTATGTACCAGAAATGCTAACTGTAGCAAATGATGGTTTAGCTTTAGTAGAATTTGTCAATGAAACTAATAAAAATTTATCTATAACTTTATTAAAACCCATAAACGCTTATCCATACGATTCTAACGTTTATCAATGTTATAAATTTGAATTTTCTAATAGGCAAAATAATTATAAAATAGATTCCGATTTAAATGCTCTCGAAACGGAATCGATGGACGTTAATTTAGGTGACATAAATGAAATAATAGATAATGAACTACGCAACTTTGACGACTTACCGCAACTTTCAGAAGGAGACCTTGACTCCTTACTAAATGATGGATCAACTAGTAAAATAAATATTATTTCGGACATACAAGTTCGACCCCCGCTTGAAAATCCCGAAAGAGATGACTCAGACTTAGAAACCTGTCATACCTCTTTAGAAAATCCCATTCTAGGTATACCCATAACCGAAAAAGCCCTAAATAGTTATAAAAATCAAATTATATTAACAGGTGGAGAAATAAATAAAATAAAATGCAAAAATGAAAAAATATTTGATAATAATAGATTTTATGTTACTTTACCCCAAAGAAATATTGAAGAAAGTATTTTTAAATTTGTAAAAGAATATATAGATCCCAAAAAGATTTATGCGTTGTACTTTAAAGAAAATATTTTACCAGAAACATTTGTAGTAATAGTTCAGAATTATTTTAAAAATTCCGCTTTTAAATTTGTACATTCCACAAAATTTTTAACTGACATAATAGATACTCAGGAACAGAAAGAAAAATTAGAGTATTATCACATACATAAAAAAGGACATCGCGGTATAAACGAAGTAAAAATGGCCCTAGGATCACGTTACTATTGGCCAAAAATGGCAGAAGATATCGAACGATTTATAAATAATTGCGAAACTTGTCTTAAAAACAAATACGATAGAAATCCTCCAATCATAAAATTTAGTCTAACTCCCACTGCATCAAAACCCTTTGAACATATTCATGTAGATGTCTTTAAAATTTCTAACCAATCATATTTAACGATTATAGATTCATTTTCGAGATATGCCCAAGCATATCCTTTACCTAGTGCCAATGGCACCTCCGTAGTGGAAAATTTACTTCTCTTCGTAAGCCACCACGGTTTACCTTATAAAATTACTGCCGACTGTGGAACAGAATTCAAAAATAATGACCTTAAAGATTTTTGTAAACTTCACCATATAGAACTACATTTCACAACTTCTAAAAATAGTAATTCCAACTCCCCCGTAGAAAGGTTTCATTCTACACTAATAGAATGCTTTCGCTGTCTTAGAGAAGAAACTAAAGAATTAACCCCTAACCAATTAATAAAACATGCTATTCTAAGCTATAATAATTCAATTCATTCCATCACTAAGTTTACCCCATTTGAAATAATAAAAGGACACATTAATAGTCCAGATCCTTTCGACTTGGACGATAACCTTATTTTATCATACTATGTACAAAACCATAAAAAAGCAAGTAAACAGTTATACGAAATAATAAAAAGTAGAAACGAAGAAACAAAAGAAAAAATAATTAATAAATTAAATGAAAATCGAAATGACCCTCCAGATTTCTCTAACCAGGACGTTGCATACGTCAAAACAAAATTGCGCGATAAAAAGGCACCAAAATTTAAAAAGACTGAAGTAGTCCAAGATTCAGGTCTTATCTTACAAACTAATAAAGGAAATTACCATAAAAATATAATCAGAAAACCCAGAGTAAAACAAAAAATATCTTTTCAGGAAAATGAAAATCCGGACAACGTGTTTGCTCCTGATATTCTTGGCACTTCAACGGAGATGTGAAGGAGAAGATGTAAAAATTACTCCTATAACGAATCCTTTGTTACCTATACTATTAGGACCCTGTAAAATTATTTACACTAAGCATACCTTTATACACTATCTAGATTTAAGAGAAGTAACTAAACAGATAACTAGTTTAACTAACCATTTTTATAGCCTTAAGAATAGTCTAATAGTAAGTAATGCTTCTAACCCTATATCTTTTCATAACTTAGCTGAACAAATGACAAAAAGAACCGAATTCTTAATAAAAATTCTCGAAAGAAAATTTGAAAATTTACATCCACATATTCGCTCTAAAAGAGGTTTAATAGATGGAATAGGCAAAATTAATAAATGGGCTTTTGGAACTTTAGATGCTGACGATGGAGAACGATACGATAAAGCAATTAATATTTTACAATTAAATCAGAAAAATGTAATTCATGAACTTAACCTTCAGTCAACTTTGTACAAAAAGCTTGTTAATCATTAGAATCAATCTTTATCAACCTTGTGGCAAAATCAACAAAAATTACAAGACAATATAGAAAAATTTAAATATTCATTAGAAACCAAAATAATCACTTTGGATAATTACATAACTTATCAAAGTATTCTTTACCAGATTAATCTTGATTGCCAAAATTTAATAACATTTATTGACAATATTGAAAATTCGATCGTTTTCTCTAAATTAAATACTCTTCATAATTCAATAATATCTACCCAAGAAATACCAGAAATGATGTCATATTTATCACATATATACAAAGAAGAACAAATCGCAAAATTTAACAATGTGCTAACATACTATCTGTTTCTCAGTACCCAAGTAACCTTTTATGAATCCAAGCTTATATTCGCTATCCATGTTCCTATATTCAAATCAGAAAATTACGATTTTTTCCATGTTTACCTCGTAATACAAAATCATCAAACATATATTCCTTTATATCCCTACTTGGCAAAAGGAGAAAAATCACTATCGATAAAAGAAGAATGTCCCATCCTCGAAACCAGATACTACTGCCAACAGGACTACACCCAAATAGATACCTGCACCTATAAATTAATTGATGGACGTAACCCAGAGAAATGCTACGCCACTGAAGTAAATCTACAAGAACCCATTATCGAGCACGTCATGGAGAACCAGATCTTAATAATCCCATCCAGTACTGTCAAATTAATCTCAAAATGTGAGTCCAATTCGTTTTTGGAAATAAAAGAACCTTCGTTAATAGAAATCCCACCAAAATGTGAAATAGAAGTTGGAACCTTAAAATTTTCAAACAATCCACGAATCCAATCTGGAAAAATCATAATATTACCAAAACTAGAAAATTTCTCGACTGAAAAGGTAAATTATCAAGTAACCAATTTGAGCAAAATCGATATGGAAGGACTATACGAAATTAATAGAATTACCAGAAATCTTTCACCAGTAGAAGAAATTGGCTTTCCAACTACACCCATTATCAGCACCGGTTCAGTCATCTTATCTATATTAATACTAATCGTTATAATTTACATCATCACCAGATACCGGAAGTATTGCAAAAATAAGAGGGTTCCTGACGAAATTCCATTGGAAGAAAGATGTCCCCAAAATTTGGAATCCAAAAATACCTCCGTTATTTTTTCCTCTTAAGGACGGAAGAGTTACATGGTACGAAAGTCCGGACCTGGCAGAATCGCAACCAACACCTGCGGCTTACTCTGCAGTTTCCCCAGAAGTTGTCGTATTGTTTCTTTGTTATTTGCATTGTAAAAATTATTATTATTCTTGGTCTTGTTTAGTTTAGATGCATTAAAATTGTAGCTTAGAAATAAAAACATTTTTTAAAAACAAATTTCATTTTTTGAAATTTAAATTTCGCTTCAGTTCTATAAAAATGTGTAATATCACAGAAGCCTTGTAAGTCAGTTGGTCGAGTTACCATGGAAACGAATTAACAGACATTATTTTGACAGATCAAAAATTATTAATCTGTCAGTGTAAATATGGTGGTAATTTAAATAGAGATAAATAAAATGAGTTCATCGAATAGTGAAGATGAATTTATTAGCAGACCACCTAATATTATGCAGTTAGCTACGAACACTACCGATTACCAGATTACCAGAAAATCTAGAGGAAGATATGAAAATGTATATCAGCAATTTATAGATTGGTGTACAACAAATAATGTAAATTCATTTTCTGAAAACGTACTATTGGCTTATTCTGAATAAATCGCTAAGAAATTTAAACCATCCTCATTATGGGCAATATATTCTATGCTAAGAACTTTGAAAAATAATGTTAATTTTGAAAATTACCCGAAATTGCGAGCTTTAAAAACAAAAAATTAAAAATTTCACATCCTAGAAAAATTTTAGATTTTTTGTTTTTAAAAACTTTCTGATTGCCTTGTTAGATAAAAAGGCAATCTAAAATTCAAAAAATCTAAAATTTTACATTCTGATGAAATGAAAAATGCTGAGGTCAAGCAGATGTATAGAGCGAGCGATATGGTCCAAGAGATTAAATCCCAACGTCTAAGATGGGCTGGCCATGTCCATGTCCAATAACGGCCTTGCCAAGTTAATATGGGAGGAAGCCCCCACAGAAAGAAGACCTTTAGGACGTCTACGAATGCGATGGAGAGACAATATATGGTCAGATCTAAGAACAATGGGGCTGCCCACTGGCCCAACTATTATGGACGACCGTTCAAGATGGAAGCAAGTTTTGCAGTCAGCCAAAACCCATCCCGGGTTGTAGCGCTACGAGAAGAAGAAGATGGTGAAATGAAACTTTTTTTAAATGGAGATCATGATAATAAAGATACGTTATTTAAAATTATAACATAAATGTGCCTACTTATAAAATTTTTATTTTATGGTTATTGCAATTATTGGAATATGTGGAGCTTGTAGGAAACAAGTATTAAAAAATCTTAAAAAATAGAAATTCGACTACAGATTAGCGATCCGCAAATAAATCAATTTTTTCTTAATTATCAAAGAGGTAAATGTAGGAAACAGGTAGTAGGATTAAACAAAACAGGGCGGTGTTCCCAAATAAATAGCCGAATATTTAAAGTTACCAGATCCCAAAATGTACACAGGTCACTGTTTAAGACGAACTTCTGCCACTATTTTGGTAGATGCAGGTGGCGATTTAATGGCTCTTAAACGATATGGCGGATGGAAATCTTCAACAACCGCTGAAGGATATGTCGATGAGTCAATAAATAATAAGACGTCAACAGCCAATAGAATTATAAATTTAATTGAAAGTAATGTACAGACCTTTACATACACTGAAAATACCAATGTTCAAAAAGAACACACCGTACAGTTTACGTCATCTCACCATTCACCACGTATTATTGAACAACCGCCAAACTCAGATGAGGGTATAGTTATAAATAATTGCCAAAATTTTACAATTAATTATTATAAATAAACGTTTAATTCAAATTGTTACCGAATTTTGTTAAATAAATAACAGTTACTTGTTCTACTTTTTATTTTTATAAATAAAAACCTTCGTAGAAAAAGTATAGTACACAACTTGAGTTATAAGCTCATTACATGCTTGTAAAATTACTGCGCTAACTTTTTTACTCGTATGTAATAAGCTTCTTACAAATTTCGTTATGTTTTATACTATTAATTTTGTTAATACTCATTACACACCTATTTATAGTTCTCAATAGCAAGTTGTTATTTATATACTTTTTCACAAAAAATGGTCCAATACTGACTTCAAGAGCACATGTTTTAATAGGTAGTTGATGTTATTTTCAATATAATTCACATTCATAATTATACATATATAACTAACTGTATTAAAGGCACGTAATCATGAAATTTATTTATTACTATCACTGGCACTGTTAATGTAAATACATAATGTTAAATACATAATCCGTTACAGGTATGGTTATTTTTACATTTACACATTATACTAGGTCATCAGTAGGCTGGATATATAAATCAACTATTGTTTAGTTTATATTGAATATAATTAAATTATTATCATATTGTGATATGAACAGGTATGGATACTATTTAAATTTGGGTGCCATTAAAATACTATATTTGCAAAAACGCAAAAACATAAAATACGCCAACGAATATGAAAAATTTTCATTATTGTTTAATAATATTACTTTGATTTTTTAATGTGTATAATATATTATCTTCAAAATTTAACCAGCCTAAAAATAGAACGTAACAAGCAAGAGGTTTTAAATCTGTCTCTGAGAAAATATTCGTCCAAAATGTTGACGTTTTTGAAAATTTCACACACAGTAAAAATCTCACAAAAATTATAATTTTAAGGGACGACAATCTTTATTTGTGCGAAAAACATTTTTCTGCGCGAATTTTTATTTTAAAAGCAAAGTTGTGGATCGAAATCGAATGAATAGTAAAAAAAAACAAAAAATAAACCGAAAGTCAACAAAAATTTTCACCGGAAGTGAAAAACTTTTATGACAGGAATTTAATCAAGACATGTTTTTAGATGTATGATGCTTCTGTTTGATATTTTCCTGGTTAAAGATAAGAATAATTTGGGGAAATTTATATTAAATTGGATAGTAACACAGGCGTATCATGCTATTATAAATCATGGTTAGTGTAGTAAACTTTTGCTTCTTCTTCTTCTTCTTTTCTTTTTATGTAGACATGACTTTGTTTGTCAAAGTGCCTCCAGTAAGTTGTCGTTTCATCGTTTTCGTGGTCTTCTTCTTCAAAGACTGATCGTCTTTCTATTAGGGAACAGTCTTTTCTGTCTTTACTACTCTATTTGTTGTCATTCGGCTTATATAATCGTTCCATTCTACTCTTCTATATCTCACCAATTTCTTGATGTTCTCCAGCTTGCATCTACGTCGTATATCTGCGCTTCTAGCTCTGTCCCATAGTGTCTTATTATCGATTTTTCTAAGTGTTTTTATCTCTGCTGTTTATAACATCCTTTTTGTCCTCTCTGAGGCAGGTCGTGTTTTTGCCGCTTATGTCATTATTGGTCTGATGACTGTTTTGTAAATTCTGCCTTTCATTTGTTTCCTGATATTTTTATTTCTTCATATTGTTTCATTCAGTCAATTTGCGGCTCTGTTTGACCTATTCACTTGATCTTCCACTTCAGTTTCGAGCTTTCCGTAGCTAGCTAAAACCTATTTATGTCCCAAAAATATCATTTTGTATTTTTTTTGGTGAAATTAACATGTTTAATTTTCTGGCAGTTATATAAAATTGGCGCAGCATCGGTTGTAAATCATCTTTACTTTGAGAAAGTAGTGTTGCGTCATCTGCGCAGCAGATTATTTTAAGTTGTTTTTCTCCCATTTGATATTCATTTTAGTTTTTACTTTTGTTATTATTCCACTTACGTACAAGTGGATAACGTCCTTTAATTTAACAAAATCAAATGCCTTCTTAAGGTCTACGAAACATATATATGCTGTTTGTTCTATTTTAATGTCGGTCACATAGCCAAGCGTGTTAGGCAGCCGATTCTCATTCGCTTGTACAGAAAAATAAAAAAGGCTAACGCAGCAGTTTAAAATTCTAGATTAAATCTGCGACTTAGACTAGAATATGCTGGCGTCTGATCTATTTTAATGTCGGTCACATAGCCAAGCGTGTTAGGCAGCCGATTCTCATTCGCTTGTACAGAAAAATAAAAAAGGCTAACGCAGCAGTTTAAAATTCTAGATTAAATCTGCGACTTAGACTAGAATATGCTGGCGTCTGATCGGCCTATGGTGGAGCAGTACGGCAAGAGATAAGGTCTTGCGGCTCGGTTATACTCCTTCATAGATCCCTACCAGACAGGCGTGGCGTCTAAATACCGGTGTATATATAATGTATTTTAATAATGTCTCTTGCGCTTTTTTCATTACAAATACAGCGTCGGTGCATAAACCTTGTTGTTCTTCTGCTAGTGTTATAATTTCATTTAGTTTATTTGTTATCACTTTGGTTGTTAATTGAAGGTTTTGTTTAATAAATTAATCTGTAATTTTCCGGGTCCGATTTGTTTCCCCTTTTTGAACAGTTATATTAGCATACTTGATCTTTTTAATCTTGAGGAATTCTGTTTTGTTCTTTTATTTTTTGGATCAGTTTTAATAGTTCTTTGGTCAGATCTCGTCCTCCGTTTTTTGGGAGTTCGTTCGGTATTTTTTATAATATTTTTTTTTTAAATTATAGTATTTTTTGCAAAAAAGCTATTTTAAAATTTCTCCTGAAATGTCATATTTTGGAGATTTTAAGCAGGTTGAATAATTTTATTTCCTCCCTTACTTTTGACCCTTTAAGGGTCAAAGGTTAATTGGTAAGTTATCGCATAAGGACTATCTAAATAGAATTTTAATTTCTCATCAATAACGTCACCATTGGGTTAGAGTGAAGTAAAAACATTTGCTTGGTGTTCGGAAAATACTTTTTCTTTTTCATTATTTGAGCAAGCCCAGTTATTGTCAGGTTTTCTTAGTAATGAGACAGAAACTACTGGTTTTAAGTTTTTAGTAGTTTTCCAGATTAAGCTTCCAGATTTGGAGATAAATTTGTAATGTAATATTTTAATGCTTTATTGCTGGACGTTTTCAGTGATATGGCAAACTTAAGAGTTTACCTGTTTAATATTGTTTTATCTAGTAACTTTTTTGTTCTTTCCCAAATTTCACGCTCTCTTGTTTTTTCTGGTAAAAGTTTTTTTATATATAGTGGTATATTTTGGAACTGTAGTTCATTTAGTATATCAGAATTAGCTTGTTAGGTTGTATTTTGAATTAATGTTGTTCTATATACTATTATTAAATAATATTAAATTATACTAATATTAAACATACTATTTAGTATATTTCTGCTTCGTCATTACCTGCCAGTTTTAATTTTTGGTTTAGGTCAATTCTGTTGTTTTTTTCTTTTTGAAATTCATCTGAGTTAATAAACTTAATGAATTAATTTTAAATAGTTTTATTCAGTATCGAACTGCTATATTGGAACTAACTAACTACTATATTTCCCTAGTATCGACAAAGTCTAACAACTCAGGTATTTTTCCGGATCTGTTGGCCAGCAAGTCAACAGTAAGAATATTTTGCCCTTTCGGGGTGGTAAGTCTTAAAAACCAAGCTGTTTTTAGAATTTCACTTCCATACTACTATCAATTCCCACTACAGCGAAAGAAGATATTTTTTAACTCTTCAAATAAAATGATATGTCTATGGTGAACAGAGGATTGCCGCTACTGTTACCAGTCGATGGTTTAGTTTTAAACTTACAGCATTACTTTGTATTTTATCTGTAGCATAGGGTTTAACTGCAAAGTGTTGATCATAATTGCAGTCCCACCGAAAGCAACTAGATGTAGTTAATAATTATAATTAATAATATTAAGCAACCCTAATAAGATGGAGATTTGGTCACGGTTGTTATCCTGCTCATCTTACAAATATTAAAATCTAAAATTCAGAATTATGTGAAATATGTCAAGAACAAGAAGATCTTAATCTTCGGGTAGTGGCGCAATAGTTTAAAAGTTTAGTTGCCCCGTTGTCATAGACCAGGTGGGTCAAAAAAATAGAAATAAAGAATTTTTTTGGTTTATTTTGTAGGAATTTAAAATATGTGATGATTGGGACCTATCTAGTACCGTGACGTCGGATACGACATCATTCTAATTTTACCGCTATTTTATATCGAAAACTTACTTTAATGTACAAAACAGACAATTTAAACTAAATAACCAAACTCATAATAGATTTTAGTGAAAAATACATTTATTTGATATATAAAAAAATTTATAAAATACATTAGAAGTACATAAACGATTAAACAAAAGTAATACACTTCTTCATATTTCAAGTTATAAAATGGAACAAAACAACAACAAAAACGGTTAAACACAATAAAAAATTACAAAATTTTTTTTAATTAATTATAATGCTTGGGACAAACAATTCGTTTGTGCTCACCACACACACTTTTATTACAATGGCCACAACTGTAATTTCCTTCTCTTTCTTCGATCACAGAAGACACACAATCCTGGTCTTTTTGAGCTTCCTTGTGGAGCGTCAGCTGCTATATTTGTAGCAGAAGGGACATCTTTATCCAGCAATATAGATATTTGCATATCTATATAGATAACAGCGATAAGTTTTTTAAAAATTGAGATCTCGAAACAGGTGTATTTACATTTAGTTTGTAAATTCATCTGGTGGTCTTTGAATGACAGAGATGATCAAAGACGTCGACTCCCCCCTTCGTCATATTGTAGAATTCTATTATATCAGTTTTATTGGAAATTTGATTCACGTCTCCTGTAGAATGCATTGACGAGATCAGAACTACATTTTTATTTTTCTTAGGTACATAGGATACCAACATTTTATCTGGACTGTACAAAAATCGTGATGACTCAGTAGGAATCCCTTTTGTGCCAATAAAGGATTTAGGAATCTCCCTCTTATTTTTTCGAAGGGTGCTTACTAAAGTTAGATTATTCTTCCTAAGTTCCTTAGACAGTTGACAAGACGAAAACCAGTTGTCGGTGGTAACGTTTCTGTTTGAGTTCTTGATGGGTTCTACCAGCTTGAGAACATATTGAGTTGGTAACAGCAGGTCAATTTGTGGTCTGTTCTCTTTGCCAACGTAAGGAATTTCTCCATAGAAATAAAATGTTCTTGCATCACAAAGAGAAATAATTTTGAGTACATACTTATCTGGTTTACCTGGTATATACATTTTAAACGGGCATCTTCCCCTAAAGCTTAACAAAGTCTCATCCACGGTTATATACTCCGATTGAGTGTAATTTTTTCTGCATTTACTCTCGAATAAACTCCAGAATTCTCTGAATGGAGAAAATTTATCTGTTCTTCTTCGTTGTTCCCTCGTAATCTTAGAATCGAAGCGAATCTCAACAAAAACTCAAAACGATTTTTGCTCATGACGCAACGAAATAAACTAGGACCAAAAACAGGAGAAAACACATCCAGTAATGTCAAGCCTTAATTTTTTAGTGCACCAAGCAAATATAGCAAGCCAATAAAGGACTTTATTTCTGTAACAACTGTTGAACATATGTAAGACTCTTCTGAACTGATTTTCTCTCAATTTCTTCATCAGTATATTCAACAATCAGTTCAATCATCTCATATGTTAAAAAAGATTAAAAATATTTATTTCGTCAGTAAGAACTTTGGCTTTACCCTTTGCTCCTGGAAGGTGGGTAATAATATTTCTCGAAGGAGTTCGTTAGAGCTTCAAGCAGCTATTCTAAGTGTTTCATTGTATTAATTTATTAATTACTGTATTAAGCATCATTAGTATCATGCTATTCTGGTTTAGAAATTGCAAAAATAAATGGTAATTTGGCTTACCAAGTGGATGTGAGTTTCTGGAGTAGTTCCACTTATTACTTGAGGGTACTTTTTTGTTCTGTTTGGGGTGGTGCTGTTCTAAACTTGCTGATTGTTGATTGTAAACGTTCAAAGTATCAGTAACTGCAGAATTGTTGTTTAAGTGGTTTTCTATATTTCTGTTTGACTGTCTTGTGTTTTGGCTTTTTTGCAGACCAGATCTTTGTATACTGTATATCCTTTGTAGTTATATGGGTGATTTTCGTGACACAAATCACAGGTAGCTGGCTTGTTATTAGATTTTGTGCAAAGTTTTGTATCATGAGATTAATCAAATTTGACGCATTTAAATTGATTTTAAACAGTAAACCTTGAATTGTCCGTAAACTTGGCAATACATAAGCTGAATTATATTGTAATTTTTCCTAGGTGTCTTAACACGAATTATCGTGTAATTAAAAAAATCAATTGAAAATCTTTCTGTAATCTCATGTATCTGTTATTTTATTGTGTTTTAATTTGGTTTATTATCTACGAAAAATATAAGCAAATGTTATATGTCTAATATTCGTAAAATTTTGCACCTTGTGATATTTTTCTTTAATTCGAGTTTAATTAATTGAACTGGAACAGAATGAAAGTTTGATGAACCATGCTTTTAATACGAAGACGTCTGACTACTTTTCTATATATCTCTGATGTTTTATGATCTATTTTAACTGCATTTTCAAATAGCGTTTTTGCAAGGTAAGTTCTATTATTTTTTTTTGTATTTTAGTCTTGGTTTAAACCCTTTAGCCACGTAATTACATACAAATATTAGTATTTTTTAATTTAGGATTGTACAGGGAGGACACTTTTCAGGCTCCAGGTTTCATCAGAGCAATTTGATTATAACACACAAGACATAAACCACGGTTAGACAGATGGGCAACAAATAGGTACACTATAAAGGAAATATCCATTCAAACGATCAAATTTTGCATTTACACCTTTAATTTAATTTTTTACAGAAATACCATAATTAATTTAAATTTTTTTGCATTATCTTCACTTAATAGTACATTTAAGTTTAATGGCGTGTTTAAACCTGCTTTCCGCAACTAGTGAAGCAGCCACGTACTTGTATTAGTATGTAAGGGACAGTTAAATAATATGTGATTTAGTTCTACACTCATATCTGTCTGTTGGGAGAACTCCGATTTTATGTAGATGCTTCGTAAAATATCTATGATCGACTTTTAATCTTAGGATGATTGACAGTGTATTTTTACTTACCTGTAGTTTTACCAAACTGAATCCAACGTCTATCACATTTAAATTTAATATACTGTTTTACACATGCAGGGAGATCACGTGTGTTAAATTTTTCAATAAAAATACAGTGTGTCCTCAAAGTATGAAATAAATTCGATATTTCCTAAATGAAAAGCCTTTTTAAAAAAATCTTAAACACGTCGATTTTTAAATTTAATGTTCTACATTTTACAATAACATTTTAATAAATTATAAATAAATTAGAATAAATAACTTGAAACTAATCCGGTAATTAATACATAACTTAATCTTAAATGTTCGAATTGTAGCTCTTGTTGTATTTGACAGTAACCCAAACATTGTACAAATTCTTGTAGAACCTTGTTTATGCTTTCTTAAGAAATATTGTTTATTTCTTTACGAATTCTTGTTTTTACGTCTCCAATATTTGCAGGTTTCGTGTTATAAACAACATTCTTTAAATGACTCCACATAAAATAATCCAAAGTATTAAGGTCTGGAGACCTCGCTGGTCATTCAATATGTTCACGTCTTTAAATTCAGCTGTTCGGAAAAATTTCGTTTAGGTACCTTCGAACATCTAAAGCATAATGCAGAGGAGCACTATCCTATTGAAGCCATAAACTTTTATTAAAACCTCCAAGATTAATTGTACTGAGGAATAAATTAACTAAAGTAGGTACGAGATACCCACTTAAACACTGAAGGTATGCTGGCCCTTTTAAATTACCTAATATACCTAAAATATAAAATAGTAGGGTCCAATGATTTTATTTATTACAATGCCAGCCCATACGTTTACCTTTTGCGGATATTGTGTATGATGTTCCCGCATCCAGTTGGAGTTTTTTTTTGCCCAGTATCAACAATTCTGATGATTGACCTCGCCATTTAATTTAAATAGAGCCTCATCAGAAAAAATAATAATATTTTGAACCAAGAGAGGGTTTCGGTGGCTGTTATCCATCATTATTTCGTAAAATTGTATTCTTTTATCTGTATCATCCTCGTTTAATTCCTGGAGAATTGTGCATTTTATTTACTTTACTTACTTTTACGTACTTTGTGTACCGTTGTTTTTCAAACATCGAGATCACTACTAACCTTACGAACAGAAGTGTGCGCATCTTCTTCAAAAGCAAGTAGAACATCTAATGTTGTAACATAATTTACAGAGGGACGACCTGATTTGCGTGCATTTTTAACCGTACCAGTTTCTCGAAATTTCTTTTCGATCTTACTTACTGTTGACTGCGTGATAGATATTTCTGGATATTTATCATTAAATAAATTACACACTTCCATCTGAGTTCACGATTTGTCTCCATACCCAACCATCATGAATATTTCAATTCTTTGCTTTACACTCAAATTTATTTCTACTTAAAATTAATTCTAAGCCATAATACAGAACATTTATGAATTATTATAATTATTGTACTACTTAATTGTTATTGAACGTTACTAAAAATAATTACAGTTTACCAAAAACTAGAAGTAGGCTACTTTTTTGCAATTGATAATAAATAATTAATTTTCTAAGCGCATATGTTTCAAATTATATCCATTAGACCTGAGTATTATACTTTTTTGAAATCAGCTCATTTTTATCGATATAAACTGGTCCTAAAATACAAGGTGTTACATTTAAAAATGAGCCGATGACGTCATCACTGTTATGTGTATCACCTTGTATAATGAAATTGCATTGTTAAATGTAGAACATTAAATTTAAAAATCGACGTGTTTTAGATTTTTTTAAAAAGGCTTTTCATTTAGGAAATATTGAATTTATTCCATACTTTATGGACACACTGTATGTAGGAGCTTTAGTGGATTTTTAGCTATTGAATCCGCAGTACTATTATCCAATATGTCTTAATATCCCTTAACACATACAAATTTAACATCATATAATAAAGCTCATAATTTTAGTAATTGTTGAAAAATTTTTAATATAAATGTATTGCTGTTCATTGCGACTTTAAAGTTTTGTCATGCATTTAATACTGATAATGAATCAGTGCACACGACAATTTTGTTCAACTGGTTATCAAAACACCATTCAAGGGATTTATATATAGCACATTCTTTAGCGGAAAATATGCTGGATTGACTATTTAAAGTAAATGCTTTTTTAGTTTTCAGTTTTGGTACAAAGTAAGCACTGATTGTACATGTTACTAATTTTGACCAATCTGTATAGATTGAAATGTAATCTGAATAGTTACTTAAGATCACCTTGAGAGTATTATGAGAAAGTTCAGTTTGGTATTTAGAAATAATGATGTTTGGAGATAGAATACTTGTCAGGTGTGGTATGTCCAATGATTCCCAAATAGGATTATAAGGAGAATTTATTAACTTAAATTCAGTGCAAGTTACGAATGCTTTTGCAAATGGTGGAATTCTTTTTTAAGAAAAATGTAGTTGTTAAATCAGCTGTATTTAATTAATTATTTTAACATTATAAGTGCATCGATATTGTTGGATCAGAAAGATATTCTCTGCATAATGAGAGTGGGTTTTCAGAGGCTAAGAAACAGTGTGGCTTCATTTGGCGTAGTTTTCATCAACCATAACACAATTTTTAAAGCTTTAAATTGGATTCTAACAAATTCACGTAAATTATTTCTACTAGCTGACCCATATACTAAACAGCCGTAATCTAAAATATATTTTCCCTTGCGATCTCTTACAAAGCATTTTAAGTAAATTAATACTTTCTTCGTAGCGACTACTTATGTAGTTAATATGTACAGTCCAAAGCAGTTTTCTGTCAAATATTATCAAGGTATTTGAATTCCAAAATACTTGGTATGGCATTACACTATAAGGATAAAGTGTCATCCTTAATATGGTGTTTTCTAGAAAAAAATACTACAGCACACTTTTGGTACGAAATAGTGAAGCCATTTAACAAAATGCAAATACCAAAGTTGTATATTATATGATTTAGTTTAGTAATACATTCAATATACGTTTTCTTCTGTGAATAGATGACAAATATGCAAATCATGTGTACAGATTAAAATGTAGTGGACTTAAAACAGCTCCCTGTGGAATGCCTTTTGATATAATCATAGGTCCTATGATATATTATGAACTACTCGCATCGATACGTTTCTGTCTTTATATAAATTTGATAGTAAATATGCCATGGATTTTGGAACTCAAAGAAATACAAGTTTATTATATAGTATATTTAAATCAGTGTTCATATAAGCACTTTTTATGTCAATAAACAATGCACTTGTCATAAAATTGGAAAAGCCAATTTGAACACCTGTATTTAGACAAATGACTGCATCCGTCATACCACAGTCTTGTTTGTAACCAAATTGTGTTGCATAGCCGCCTTATCCAAGTTTCCATTCTCAATTTTAGAATTCATTCGAATGTTTTAAAAATGCATGACAACAATGTCGTCATACATGATCGATATGAATCCGGATAATGTTTAGTTTTATATATATATACCACACGCTCTCCTTAGAAAATCCATTTCTACTACTTCTATTCTTTTTCTATCTTTTTTAGAATGTTTACCGCTTTTTTTCCCTGCTGCGTTCTGTTTTCGATGTCTCTTTTGGTAGTGCCTTCTTTAGATATTATAGATCCGAGATATTTATATTCATTACATGTTTTTTGTTTCTAATTTTTAACTCTGGATCTTCTTTATCATCTCCTATTTTAAGATACTCTGTCTTTGACATCTTCATATTGAGGCCCCATTTTTCATATTCTTTCTTTAGTTTTTTAAACGTGTAGTTTATGTCTTCCTCATTATTTCCTACGACTACCTGATGATATGCGAAAAATAAAGTAGTTAGACATTTACCACCGCCTATGTCTATTCCCATTCCGGTTACTGGTTTCCTCCACTACTCTAGCGATGATCAAATATATATTTTAAATAAGGTCAGAGATAGACAACATCCTTGTTTAAGCCCCTTTGTTATTGGAAATGATTCAGATCTGTGGCTGGAAGGCAAAAGGGGATAAGTCGATTTTTTGCAAAATAGTGTTATGTATACCATTCGACAGCATTTTTGATTCTGCACAATCTTGGTAAAGAGAGTTAAGTGAAAGTTTACTAATTAAAATATTATTATTGATCAAAAAGGGGTAACTTGGCTACAATTTAATCGTTAGGACTGTTTTAAGGATATAACTCAAGATATCTTCTGGAGAGCAAAATAGTAATTACTAGTAAAATGGTATATGTGCACATATTTTCTAACATTATGAAATTAACTGAGAAGCAAAACGATTTAAGTCATGTTAACTTGAGAATTATTCGAAATGTGTGCTAGTAAAAGGCATTAAATCAAGATATCCCCTTTTGCCGGAATGTGATAGAAGAAATATATATGAAAGTATTGCTGGGATATACAAAGTTATCCCTTTTTGCAAGAATGCGGTGTCCACGCAAATCATATTCGTATCAGTTTCTTGTCAGTACTTGTCTGGATTGTGAAGAGAGCACACGCAAATTTTATCAAGGAACGTTCACTACGATGGCAACTCGAAATAACAATTATTATTCCTCCACGTGTGGTATAATTGTTGATTATTGATCACTACATTCCATATTTTTTTTTAGTAAAAGAAAATGTACAGCAAGATTTTGACTCAGACGACAGCGTAAAAGACCCGGCCTATGATCACATTCAAGAAGACCACCATAGTGATTCTGACATCGAACAGGAGAAAAATATCTCAAATGAACCAAATTTTGAAAACAATGAAGAACATGGCCAACCAATGCACAAAATATTGAAACGAAAAGTGGGAAAAAGAAAAAATAGACAGGTTTTACGAAATACGGGTAAAGGATATGAAACAAACAAAGGAAACGCAATAAAGCTAGGCAGTCACGGTCACTGCGAGATTGTAGAAGAAAGTGTAAAGAAAAAATATTTGATGAACATAGATTATCTCTGTTTCAAAATTACTGGGGAATGGGCAACTACGATAGAAGGGTAAGTTGTATTGCCTCATTAGTTCAAATTTCTGACAAGAAGATTACTACTAACAGCAGTGATACTGATAAACCTTCAAAAAATAGGGAAAAGTGTTTTACATATTTTATAGAAATGCAAGGAGGAAGAATCCAATGCTGCAAGGTATCTTTTTGTGCTATTTTTGACGAAAGTAATAAATTTATAGAAACTGTTACAAAAAAGAAAATGTCATCCAACTGTGGTATTCCTATGGCTGATGGCAGAGGCAGGCATGAACCAAAAAACAAAATTTCCGAATCTAGAATGGAACTCGTCTATAGCCACATATCAAAATTTCCTGCCTATGAGTCTCACTACTCACGAAAACATACTAGTAAAAAGTATCTAGTAGCAGAATTAACAAAAGCTAAGATGTATTAAATGTATACCCAGGACATAACATCTGAACCGGTTTCTTACAAAGTTTACTCTCAAACAATCGATAAATTAGGCTTAAAGTTTAACAAACCAAGCAACGATGCCTGTAACAATTGTGATATTTTTCACAATCATATTAATATCAATAAGACAGCTGATGCAAGGAAAAATCATGAGAATTTATTAGCAGATCATCATATAGAAGCTGAAACTGCTTACGAGTCAACGAGATTAGACAAATTAAAATGTATAAACAGCAAAAGTCAAAAAATATTTGTATTTGACTTAAAACAGGTTTTTCCTACTCCTTACTTACAAACTAATACCGTGTTTTACGTGCCAACGAAATTGCTTCTTGTTTATTTAAGAGTTTTGCTAATTTACCTTTTGAAATGCTTTCTGCTAAAAGAAATGTTAATAAAGAGAAAGAAGAGAGACAATACGACTGAAATTTGCTGGAGAAATATGAAATGGCTAAGATACACCAAGGAATTTGGCATTATTAATTTTAAAACATCGCTTCAGGAAACTCAGCCATTTCAAGAAATAAATTTTAGAAGACAAAAAAAAAAAGATACACCCATCGATATCAAGAACATTACTTTAGATAATTTGTATGATAAGCCAAGACAAATAAGTGAAAAAAAAGTAAGCGATCTTTCAGACCTTATTGAGTTAGTTGATGAGAGTACAAAACAATGTTATCGTGGACTTGCCCAAATCCCACGAAATTCACAAGGTCTGGATAATACAGCTGACACAGATCCAGACATAGATAATTATTTTAGTGATGACGATTTTTAATAAAATATTCTAAAACAAATATTTGTGTAATTTATTATTTTAAAGAAACAGCTTCCGAAAAATATTTGTGTTCATCAAATTTTTTTTTTCTTTTTGCGAAAGCTATTCTGTTCGTATTATATAGAATATATGTTTTTATTTTGTGTTTAGAATGCGCCTTTAATTCTCTTTCTAAGTATCATCTTGATCAATTGTTAATTTGTAAACGTATTATCAGATTGCTGTAAAAACCTCCATGTTTAATAAACTTTTTGAAAAAATTTACGTTTTATTTCTTGTTCTGTCAACGCTATATCCAGAACAAAATATTTTCTCTTGCTTTATTGTGGTTGCCCGTTGTAAGTAGAAATAACTGCAGTTAACACTACAGTGCACATATAATGTTAGCCAAGTTACTACCGAGCAAAAAGGGTATAAATCTACATAACCCCCTTTACCAAGATGATTTTATGTGCATTTCAACTATAACTTGACTTATCTCCTTATGCTTTCTTGAAATAATTAAAAATAATAAATATCCTAAAATATTTTTTTTTAATTTATCAAAATATTGGACACATAGATATTAATTTAAGAAAAACCACTTAAATATATCTAACAGAATGTAAGTCGGATCTAGAAATATACAAACGTTACTAATATTACGTCTATAAGGCAACAAAAAGACCATATGAACTAAAAATGTCTGTACTGAAAAACTTCCAAATGAGAGTTATCCCCTTTTGCCTTCTAGCCGATAGCCTTCTAGAGATATAAAGTTTCCTTCTTTAACGACACCTCTTGCATTTTTGTATATATTTGTGATAGCATCCACCCACACACTCTCTACTGAAACCAACTTTCGCCAATGTTTAAAACAGTTATTTCAAAGGTACCGTATCCTATGCCTTCTTTAAATCTACAAACAATATGTGGATAAATAGATTGCTTGCCTTCCGTTTTTCGATTGCCTGCTGCAGAACGAATATACCATCAGTGCACGATCTTCACTCACATCGGTCGAACTATTCAGAAGCGCCGCAAACAAGATCAGAATTGCCATGTTAATAGCCAACGTTCGCAACGGACAGAGCACTTGAAGAAGAAGCACGATCTTCCTGCACGAAATCCATTTTGTTCTTCTATGTCTTCGTATTCTGATTCTATTCTTTCTTTTATTATTCGACCGTACAACCTTCCCACCGGGCTGATAATAGTTATTCCCCTATAATTAGAGCATTTGCGTTTATCCCCTTTCTTGAATATTAAGCTGATGTATCTATCATTCCATCTAACATAAGCATTTGTTAAATAGTTGAACCAACATCTTATGTAATATTTTTGTTCCATACTTTACTAACTCAATTGGGATGTCTCCAAGTCCTGCTGCTTTACCGTTTTTCGATCTTTTGAGGGGAAATCTTAACTTTCCGGTTGTTATCTCAATTATTTGTATATATTCGGATATTTCTTCCATTTCAATCTCTTGGAATTTACATCTATCCTCTGTCAGTAAAACCTCATAATGGTGTTTTCACTGTTTTAGATCAATTAACTGTAAGTTGGATTTTTCCTTTCCTTCCCTCCGGAGAGACTTTATCACCTTCCACGCTTGCTCAACTCTTGTTGCACCTATATACCTATCCACCTCTGCACATCTTCGATCCCACATATCATTTTTAATTTTCACTACTTCTCTTTTTACATCTCGATTTAATTTTTTATATATGTTGTAATCTTCCTCCTTTCTCGTTGACATCCATTTCTGATAAGCAGTTCTCTTCTTGTTTACTAACGTTTGTATATTTTCCGACCACTATTCTTGATTTTTTGCTCTATGATTGTCTTTATACCCCAAAGCTTCACTTGCAGCCTCACGAATGCATTTTTTAAGTTACTGGTATAATTCTTCCGCTGATATATTTTCTCGATCCACATTTCGTAATTTTGTGGCCAGTCGTAATTTGTAAAGAAATTTCGTTGAATTTTCTTTTAGGCTTTCTAGGTCATATTTAGGGGATGTTGTCCCTTGTCTCTTTTCTATATTGTGTACCTGAGTGGTATTGCTTTTGCAATAGTAAACTATCACGTTGGCCATAAGTAAACGATGGTCGAATCCACATTCTGATCCACGGTATACCCTTTCGTCAGTTGTTTTCAGCTGGGAAGTTTGACGTTGGATTACATAGTCGATTATCGAGAGCAGATTCTTAGTAGGTTGTATTCATGTTAATCTGTGGATGTCTCCGTGTTGAAAAGCCATTCATAATTTTGAGAGACATTGTTTCACAAAAATCTCTAAGACGCATTCCGTTGTCAGTGTTTATTTGTTTCTTATATCTTCCTACGACTCTGTTATTTTCTTCTCTCCCTGCTCTGCCGTTTATATTTCCTAGTATAAAGATTTTACAGTTTTCTTTAACTTCAGAGAGTATTTCATTCATCTTGTTGTAGAAATCGTCTTTACTTTCTGGATCTGCATCTTCATTTGGGGCATACACTCCGACAATTATGATGTTGTGCCCATTATTTTTCATTTTCAGTATTGACAGTTCATTTACTTTGGTCCACGATTTAATATTTTTTTTAAGATTTTTTCGAATGGCAATAGAGACTCCTCTCTTAGCTCTGTTATCTTTACTCACTCCACTATAGATATGTATATATTCTCCTATCTCTTCATTTCCTTTTCCCTTTTCCTTGACCTCGGTCAGAATACATATATCTATTTTTCTTTCTGCTAATTCTTTGAATACTTCTGCTCATTTGGTACAAGTCCTTGTACATTCCATGTAGCTAATATCATTTTCCCTTTCCGTTTCATTAGTCGTCTTTGTTTTGATCCATGCTTTGTATTTCGAGGCTTTTGGTTGAAATTTTTAGCATTTATTTCTTTTGACAAGGGATGAGTTGCTAGCCCATCACCTTAACCCTTCTTCTTTATCCGGGCTTGGGATTAGCACCGGCATTTACTGAGCTATTCAATCCACCCAGCACTTACCGGAGGCGGAGTTTTTAGCATTAATAATAATTAATAATAATTAATTTAGCAAAGAAAATATAACAAAGAAATCATTAAATTTGTAAAGAAGTATTCCAGTTTGCAAGATTCTTCTATTATTTGTGTGAGATTCTTAATTATGGCCTGGTATTTAGTAACTACATATATAAAAATTGGAGGTAGTTTACAATCTGTAGTTTTTGTATTTCCACTTTCTAATTTCTTCTCTCTTGTAAGAGATTGATATTTTTTTGAAGTTAGGACTGAATTGTTTATGTGGTGTTTCTTCACTACTTTTTCTTTTTTTAGTAATGGCTTGCCAGGGATATTCTGTGATTGTAAGTATATCCATGAGGTCACCATCACTGGTTAATGCTTATTAATTGGGAGAGTGGATTGCATCTTCTTCATTGTTTATAAATTTTTTTAGTTGACATAATTTAACGATTATTGATTGGTTTTGAATATTAGAATGCTATTGGTTTAAAACCGTTTATTTATAATATATCTGTGTCGCTGGACTATCCCGATTGTTCATAACTTGCTGATTTAATTGGATAACTGCTTGGTTTGGATATATTAAATACATTTCTTGCATGTAATTTTGTAGTTGTTAAACAAAATTTTTTATTAAAAATCCTTGATAAAGGATATATAATTTAAAAACCCAATCGGGCTATATCACAAAACGTTTTCGGAATCCATGTTCCATCATCAATGCACCTAAAAAGTATATAACCACTTAATTAAAAAGAACGTGAAATTTAAATTTTGACCAAGGTTAATACAAAATGTGGTTAATACTTAAGCCACTAAATATGTGGGTAAAAACCCGTTAAAAATTGTTGGTTTAAATTTAGTTCATATTATATTATGGTATTAAGTATTATGATATAGCCCGATAGGGTTTTTAAATTATATACCTTTTATAAAGGATTTTTAATAAAATTGTTTGTTATAGATATATGGGATACAGCTAACTACAGGAACTTAGATTCCTTGTGGATGTTAAACAAAGTTATACATACCACTTGCTCCTGAATCATTTTGTATTGGAAACATTCTCACTTTTAATTTTCATTCGATAATTAAATAGTTTTTATTATAAACTCCCGTACTATTTGTTTTTAAGTAGCTGACTTATAAAAACAAGTATATAAAATTAATTAATTTATCGTTTTTTTATATTCCATTAACTCGATTCGTAGAGTATCGAAAAGAAAAACGTCCGTATACTATGATAGCTTACCATTGAATTCGTTATAGGTCGACGCTTGCTTTCTCACATTGCATATTTTTTAAAGTATGGCATTAAATTAAGTAGATAAGATTGTGGAAATTAACACACGACAATAGAAATGGATAATATGTTAATATAAGGTAAATCGGGCATTAGCAAAAACCGCGATAACTCGTATTTGTAATAAGTTTATTTTGACGTTTAGATTTCGCCTTAAATCATTTATTTCCAATAAAAATTGTAAATTACATTAAAATGCTACAAGAAAATAGCTTCAGATTTTGTATTTATAATTGTATTCGTTAACTTACTGTAAGTAAACAAGAATATCTGTTTTCAACAAGGTTAATTTATATTTAAATGGGAATAAGCCACATTAAAGGTTAAAATACGTTTATTGACGTTTCAATTTCCACTTCGGAAATCGTTCTCAAAATACAAACATTAGTAAATTAAACAAATTTTGTTTTTTGTTACTTAGTGAAAAATTATTCTAATAATTTAATTTTATCTGACTCATCTATATTGATTTAAAAAATAAAATTTAAAATAAATTTAAAAAATTTAAAACCCTCAGTATGGTGGAGGTATGTAGATGATGTATTCTCAATATGGCCTCATGGATCATAGTCGTTGGACACATTCCTAAATGATATAAACGATAAAGAAGAGACAATAACATTTACCATGGAAAAGGAATATAATAACACATTACCTTTTCTGGATGTTTTAATCTCTAAGAACGATACTGGATACGAAACTCAGGTGTATAGAAAACCAACACACACCAACAGATATTTAAATTTCAAATCAAATCACAATATTAATATTTAAAAGGGAATTATTAAATCCTTATACGATAGAGCCAAAATTACTTGTTCTAACGAAAATTCGTTCTTGGAGGAAAAACATTTGTTAACATCTGTTTTATTAAAAAATGATTATCCTTTATCGTTTATAAATAAGGAATTTTCAACAATCGATCGAATAGAACAAAACAACTTAGAACGAGATCTTACGAACATATGCAAGGAATAATACGAGGAAAATAACAATACCATACATAAAAGGATTATCGGAAAAGCTTAAAAGGATAGAAAATAAATTCAACATTTCAACAACATTCAAAACAACAAACACGTTGAGATCTATCTTCTCCAAAACCAAACCTAACAATGAACAAGAAAGGACAAAGAATTGCATTTATAAAATACCTTGTGAATGCGATCAGTTTTATTTAGGTGAAACATCAAGACCATTAAATGTTAGAATAAGTGAACATCAATCCTATATTAAAAATAGAGAATTTGATAGATCTCAAATCTGTAAACACGCATGGTATAATGAACATAGGGTTCAATGGAATGATTCAAATATATTCCTAAAAGAAACGGATGGTAAAAAGAGAAAAATCAAAGAAGCGGCTCTAATTATGCTAAATGAGACCAATTGTGTCGCGAATTCCTCGGCAGAATGTAGTAGGATCTGGTTACCCATATTGAAAAAGGAAGTTATTAAAAGGAAAATACCAGTATTGGTAAGTCAGTAACATATGGAGAATACATCATTTATGTTTTTTAAATAACAAACATATAAAATCGGAATTTGGTGTTTATTGAAGGTAAACTAAATGCACGATCAAATACTTACCATGTTATAGTACAGGGATAGTATTATGAGGTTTTTTTCCTGGTTTTTCCCTCATAATTTACTATGGAATCACTAACAGGAGAATTTTACTGTCATCATGACATGTATTTGTCTTTTTAAAGACGAATTACATGTTATGATCTTTTCTGACGGATATTCTCAAGTTAAAGTTGATTTCATGTAATCGAATGAACTATCTTATAAGTAAAGTCGTCCCAGGAACGCAACTCAACAATATTGGCAATATCATTTTAAAGTCGTCTACTTTAAAATGTATAAGGTATGTCTGAATTGTCAATATAGATGAGTCAGATAAAATTAAATTATTAGAAGAATTTTTCACTAAGTAACAAAAAACAAAATTTGTTTAATTTACTAATGTTTGTATTTTGAGAACGATTTCCGAAGTGGAAATTGAAACGTCAATAAACGTATTTTAACCTTTAATGTGGCGTATTCCCATTTAAATATAAATTAATTTAAAATGCCACAAGAAAATAGCTTCAGAACAATTTCAACAAGGTTAAAACGATTTACTTATTCATTTAAGAAATACTCTGTTTTAGATAATAGCGAGACGAAAACATCTGAAGATACAGATAGAGAACTTATGGCAAATCTCTAGGCAAAAGTACTTACTCAACTAAATAAGCAAATTAACTTATTCAACTCATCACCGAAATCTACTACAAAGATAAAAGGTACACCTTTGATACAATTACCAGAAATCAAGAATCATATCATATAATCCATCAGTCGGTGTTATTCCTTTATTTTTTATGTGTCTGGCTATTTTTATTGCTTTCTTGCCTGTATATTTAATCGAACAAAAGATTTCAATGCTTTCTTATGCAGTTTTTGGTAAATAATTTTGTTTATTATTTGTTGTTTGTAGCCATTGTTTACTATTTGCTATTTACTTAATGATGTTCAATTCTATCTCAACGTTATTTTTTGACATGGAAATTTTTGTTAATCTATGTAACATGATATGGTAGGCTGCTTATCCATGTTGTGAATGTATCCATGAATTATGTATAGTTTTACAATATGGTTAGATTTATGAAATACGGAGAACTCAGGTTTGTTTTCAGTCTTTTAATTTATAATTCTAAAAAAAATTCTAAAAAAAAAGGTCGAAATACGTGCTCGTATAGAATATGCTAGGTCCGCATTTGAACGAATGAAAAAATTCCTAATAAACTTTACGTTATCGTTGGATATCCAATACCAATTTGTAAAAACGTTTATTTATTCCATATGGCTATACGGAATGGAAGCATGGACTCTCGGAATTACAAGTATAAGGCGTATAGAAGCCTTTGGGATGTGGGTTTTTCGAAGGATGCTGAAGATCTCTTGGATAGAGCACGTGACCAACAACGAGGTGCTAAGAAGAATGGGTACTGAGAGAGAACTTCTAAATATTGTAAAAAAAAGAAAAACAAGTTATCTAGAACATATTTACAGAGGAGAAAAATACAACTTCTTACGACTTATAATGGAAGGAAAAGTGGAAGGAAGAAGAGGTCCAGGAAGAAGAAAATGCTCCTGGTTAAAGAATGTAAGAGACTGGACAGGCATGGACACACATTCGGTACTAAGAACAGCTCAAGATAGAGAGCAATTTGCTGTAGTTATAGCCAACCTTCAGTAATGGAGAAGGCACCTTAAGAAGAAGAAGAAAACAATTTATGGACTTATTTTGTTCTGTTTTTTTTTTGTACGTTGTACGACTATGGAGTAAATTATTGTAAGATGAGAATTGGTCAAGTTGCCTGTTAGTTCCTGTAAAGCACACCAATATATAGTCTACGTATCTTCATCAGTATAAAAACTGTTTAACTACGGAAGGTTTTGAAATATTTATTTCTACATGATTCATAAAAATATCGAATAGTAATGGACTTAGACGATTACCTATGAAAATTAATGCACTTTAATTTCTACATATTTGAATATTGTAGTCCTGATCTTTGCAAATTTCAAAAACATGTTCAATTTCAGATATACATCAGTCAAACTGATAGAACATTTAACAAACGTATAGCAAAACAAAAAAGGGCTTTTAATATTAGAAAGCAGCTTGATGAAACAATTCCTCGACCGTTCGACCTGTCCATGGTCTAATATTATGCAGCCAGGACAGTTGCTTTCTTCCAACCCAGCGTTTTCCTTCGATTTTAACCTGAATGATCAACCGGAGTAAGCGATATTTAGGTCCTTTTATTATATTGCCGACGTATTGGACTTTTCTTATTTTGATGATGTTGGTCAATTCTCGCTCTTTGTGCATGGTCTCTAGCACACCTTCGTTAGATATGTGAACTGTCCACTGAATTCTGAGCATGAGACGGAGAAGGAGACCACAACTCAAAAGTTTCTAATTTAATAAGATTTGTGTGATCAATGACAGACTTCTAAAAGACGTGTGATCAATGACAGACTTTTGCTGCACAACGCCAGTTAATAAAGCTTTTTCGTGCAATTTCTATTCTGGTCAAAATTTCCTCGTCACTTTTAACCCTGCAATCTATTCCAGAATAGGAGATACTTCTCCTTTATTTTTCATTCTGCTTTTAAGTTTATTTCACCCTGAAGTTTATAATATGTGACATGGTGTTAAATTCTGTCGCCACAACCACCTTTGAACGATCTATGATCAGCCGCCCATTCTGGAATGGGCGCTGTAAGTATTCAGACATTTTTCAATTTTTAGCAATATGCAAAGTATCTACTTTTAGTTCAGTTTATTTTGGAAAATATTTATACATCCATGTCCTCTTTCCACTTATCCCGAAATAAAACTGAAGTAATGTGGTACTGAGAGTGGTACTATTTAACGTAAAAGTGTAGAATTTAATGAAAATGTCCAATTCTGTGACGTTGATGATAAATCACTTTTTTATTTATTAAAAACAGCAATACGTTTCAAATATGACTTTAATTATGATAACTTATCCGACCCGATAACCTTTGTTATCAATAGCTGTTTGTTGTAACAATTTTGAACCATATCTGAGGTCATGGAATATTGTTTTAATTTTATAAAGTTAACTAGATTATTGTTAAAATTGTTTATAATTTTAACAGAGCGGCATACTATTTGCAAAGTGAATATACTTGCTATTAAAAACACATTACACATTTCAAAGTTCAATCCGGCGCTACAAGAAAAAAAGACATAATTACATTTTACGTAACTACATTTAATTAAAATATAGATTAAGTATACTTGGAATTAAACACATATTGTACAATTGCGTAAAAAATAATGAGATATAGAAATAAATAGTAAAAAACAACAAACAAAACAATTATATGCTAATATGAAAAGACTTCTGAATTTGTACTCTATTGATTTTGCATATTAAATTCTTTTTATTCTTCTTCCTTCTTGATTTTAGTCACGTAATCTATTTTTATATCATGAACTTGCCCCTTTCGTGCCCTAGCCGACATGGTACTAGTAATTCAACTCGAGCGAGTCTCACTACTTTTTATTCTTCCACTCTGTTAATATGTTCATTTTACTCTTCCTAATTTATTATTATTATTATTCTGTCTTATTACATATGGGCTCTTAATACCTATTTCTTCATCGATGGCAGCCTCCCGCATTGTTTAAATTAACACACCATCTCTTATTTGGTCTTCCAACACTTCTTCAATCATTTCTTGATTTGCCTCGTGCTATTCATTTTATTCTATTTTCTGTCATTCTGCTAATATATTCGTTTAATTTATTTTTCTGTTTTGTTACTCACTTATATATGAAGACATATGAAAAGAGCTGAGGAAGACCTCTGTCCAGCAGTAAACGCATACAGGTTGATGATGATGATGACGATGATAATCTGAATATGCGCTAAATATGCCGTGATCAATAAAAATATACATTTGCATGCTTCATGGACTTCGAAAAGGCATTTGATAGAGCATGTAAAATTAATACAGATCGAAAAAAATATTGGAATTAATGACAAAAATATTTGTGTCATTAAAAATCTGTACTAGAATCAAATACAGCTATCGGAAAAATTAGAAATAACTACACTTTGTACATACGACGAGGAGTCAGACAAGATTGCATTTTGTCCCCAACATTGTTCAATATTTATTTGGACCAGTTATTTAAAAAGGCTCTTGAGACACTGCCGTATGGAATAAAAATCCACGGAGAACTAGTTAATGTAATTAGATACGCGGACGATACAGTAATTCTGTCAGGAAATATTAAAGGTCTCCAAATTCTTCCAAATTCTGTTTGATTGTATTCACGAGGTAGGAGAGGAAACATTTTTAGTCTTTAGTCGTAATCCACATCTAGATGCCGAGCTTCAATTAAATGGAGTTTTAAGTTAAAAAAGTTCACAAAATTACATATTTGGGAACTTTCATAACGGACCAACTAGATTCAGACATAAAAATAAAACAAAGAATAGCAATTACTAAAACTACTTTTATGAAAATAGAGATATTTCTTTACAATAGTCATCTCACTTTAGAACTAAGAAAAAGAATGGTTAACTGCTATATTTGGTCTGTACTTTTGTATGGAGCAGAAGTCTTCTTCTGCCTATGCCGTCCCCATTAACGGAGGTTGGCGACCACATTTTAACAGCTTCTCTGTCTTTTGCAACGTGGAATAATTCGTCTACAGTCATGTTTGTCCAGTCTCGAATATTTCGCAGCCATGACTTCCTCTTTCTACCTATTCCCTTTTTGCCATCGACTCTACCCTGCATGATGACCTGCAGAAGACTATATTTATTATTTCTTAGTATGTGTCCAAGGTATGCAGTCTTGCGTACTTTTATCGTTCTCAACAATTTTTTGTCTCGACCCGTCCTTCTCAGCACTTCCTCATTGGTGACCCTGGCAGTCCATGGAATTCTTAACATTCTCCGGTATATCCAAAGTTCAAAGGCTTCAATCTTTTTAATTATTTGCGCTTTTAGTGTCCATGTTTCTACCCCGTACAATAGTTGCGACCAGGCGTAACATTCAACAAACCTCAGTCTCAGCGCAGTATTCAGATTTTTGTCACAGAACAATTGTTTGAATTTTAAGAACGCTGCCCTTGCCATTTCTATTCGTACCCGGATCTCTTGGTCTGGATCTAATTCTGTGTTGATGTAAGCTCCCAGATATTTATATTTTGTCACTCTCTCTATTTGCTGTCCACCAAGAGTTAGTTGTTCATTATTTATTGGACTCCTTGATACTATCATAAATTTGGTCTTATCTGTGTTGATGTCAAGTCCCATTTGAATGCATTCACTATTTATTGCATCTAGTAAAGTTTGTAGTTCTTCTATACTCTCAGCCATAATTACCGTGTCATCTGCAAATCTCATGGTGTTTATGATTTCTCCACCAATTTTTATTCCCTCTTTTCTTTCCCATAAGGCTTTTATGAATATGACCTGTGAGTACACGTTGAAAAGCGTCGGAGACAAGACGCATCCTTGCCTAACCCCTCTCGCAATCGGTATATTATTTGTTTCTATGGAGCAGAAGTATGACCACTAAAAGTATCAAGCATAAACAGAACCGGAACATCGGAAATATGGATTCATAGACGGATGCTGAAGTTACCTATGACAGCAATAAAACCTAATGAGAAAGTACTTAGGAGGGTCAACGAAGATAGAGAATTGTTAAAGACTGTTAAACACTGTGAAAAACACTTTGAAACATATAGTGAACGGAAATCGGTAAATAATACTACAACTGATCCTTAGGAGAAAATAGAAGGTCGTAGGGGTATAATAAGAATACAGGTTTCTTGGCCAAAAAAACATTCGTAAATAGACTCAGATATCGAATGCAGGACAATTATTCCATGTGGCAAAAGATTGAGAAGCCATAGCAGTGGTCGGAAGCCAACGTCGGATAATTCTGATATGGCTCATAAAGTAGTAAGCTTAACGAACTTCCTTTGTCCCTTTTTTTGAACATAAATGTCATTACGTTCTTTCTCCATGCGTCTGGTATTTTCATTGTAATCTTATTTTCTTGGACAAGTTTTGTCATCTCAAGATTGTACTTTCTTCTCCATATTTCAGGAAGACATTAGTCATTTCGTTTTGTCCTGATGACTTTCTGGTTTTAACGAATTTATAGCGATCTTAATCTCTTGCTAAATAATTTCTAAGTTGTTTTTTAATTGAATCGCTTAGTTGAGAAACCCCACATTACCAAAAATGAACATTTTAAGAAAAGTTAAAAAAACTGTTTTATTTAAAACATTTTAAAAATTCATAAAAGTATTCTATATAAAGTGTAAGTACTTCCTGTATAGTTTTAGTCAAAACAAAAAAATCTTCCGATCTTGTGAGAGAAAAAGAATAAAATGTTGGTAGACATGTGGGGTTTCTAGAATAAATACAAAACTTTTTTTTTAATAGTCTATTAGGTCTAGATGGAATACGTTAACAAATAATCTGCTCAATCTTCATTAATATCGTCTTCGTCGACCCCAACAGTTGGCTATTCAAATATTTGCCGATAAAAATTTTCAATGTTTTCATCTTTTCCTACGATAAACCTCCTCAAACTTTTTGATATTCAACATCTTTTTTACACTTATTGGGACTTTATGCTTTATTTGACCATCAATAAAGTCACAACACCTTTGTCCCCCTTGCTGTAGCTTAAGTGCATAGACTTAGAAATCAGAAAGGAAACTATCTTCCTTTTTAATACCTCTTCCGTAAGATGCTGTAGGCAAGTAATAAACGGGCCACTATTTTCTATAGTCTTTGATCAATGTAATATCTTCGTCCATTAAGTATACAGAAAAATTTTTTTGTGCTTGAACTGGTAATCAACGAAACATACTCTTTTACTAGAAAAATCCGGTCATTTTAATTAAGTTTTTTTTTACCATAGCAAAATCCTTGCCACATGACATGTAGAAATGTCCCATTATGAGGAAATACTGGTTCAGACTTTAAAATCATCCAAGCTTTGTAAGGACCAAACATATTCTAAGAACTATACGATTCTTATTTTGACCACCACATCCATCAGAAAAAATGTGGAAATGTTTAAGGTTTGGTAGAATTTCTCTTTTTATAAAATCCTTAATAAAGAAGCAATCTGGATTTGATTCCTTTTTGCTCATATCTTTGTGATATACATAAAACATGGTTTTCTCAGTTTTTAGGTCGTGGATATTAAAAACATTTACTCACAGTTAGTTGATGAAGGTAAATGCGTCTTGAATCGGAATTAGATGGAGGGCAAAATTTTGCATGTAGTCCACGACAATTGCTCCTACCTTGGCATCTGTTTGGCATAACTCTTAAATCGACTTCATCTAGCTATAATTTTTTTTAGCTCTTCTTTGGTGAATAATTTTCTCCGCCGCAGCTAAATCTTTATCAACGTCGTTTGGGGCCTCGGACTTAATTTTTTTGGAAAGTTTCTCACATGTGCAGAAGGTGTCGACCTATGGTCTACCAGAAGACAAGCTCCCGGTTTGGTATTCTCTGGCGTATTTTTATCGTTAGGTGATTTTTTCAACAACAATAAGTTAGCCAAGCGCCGAACAGGGTCTACAGTGGTCTCATGAATACTAAAAACAGTGGTTCACAGACGCTATACCTGCCTGAACTAGAGGACACAGAGTATTTATATGATTTGATTTTTGGTTTTGAACTGTTTTGGTATACTCTAGGTCGTCTTCTTGCCATTTCTGAACACTTAATTAAAGCCTGCATATATGAATTTTGTTCATTTTTCGTCTCGAGCGTATGCGTCTCTGTGTGCGTTTTAGAGTATAAAATTTATCAAACATCTCTTGCCGACCATATTCGGGAATTTCAAGAAAACGGCATGACCTCCAACTAAAAGTAAAAAGCTTAAATGTCGGTTCGCTATATTTACGCGGGTTTCGGATTAACAAAATTATGCTAATGACTCATTGATAACCAATTGCAGTAAACGACTTCCCAGAAAATTAGGTAAAAACTGCATTAATGGTCATATTTTAAAATACATTAAAATAACATTAGGGTAGGTATAAATTTGTTACAATATTGCAGTTGAATTGATTCTTTGCCAGTGTTGACATTGTATGTTTGGTGGAAATATTTAAAAATGCCTAGACGTGTGTTAGATGTAGATAGTCTAATTTGTAGTGTACATAAGTATTTTACGGATGAAAAAGAAAATGGCGGTCCTTTAAAATCGGTAATGTCTGTTCAACAACGCGTATGTGATGCTCTAGGAATTAGTGAAACCAAACTAAGAGGAGTATTACAAAATCGCAATAATGAACGGCCGAAAGAAGATCACCGAAAAACTCGCCTATCATTGAAAACGAAAGATATTCCAGATGGAAAAAAATTAGAAATTTTTAATACCATTTATCGAATGCGAGCCAACAAGGAACATGTGACCTTAAATACAATTCTCTCGGAATTAAAAGATAGAAAATTTGACGAAATTGGCAGAACAAGTCTATGGCAAGTGATACATAATTTGGGTTTCAAATTTCAAAAGGAGGATAACAGAAAATCCCTTTGTGAAAGAAGTTCTGTTGTGCATAAAAGAATTAACTTTCCAAGAAAATATTCTAAATTAAAAGAAGAAAGGGTAAATTTTATATATTTAGACGAAACATGGATATTTTCTAGGGGTGCAACCAAGAGAATATGGCAAGATGATAACGTAAAGTCTATCAAACATACTGATGGAGAAGGGAAGCGACACATAATTTTACATGCAGGAGGGAAATCGGGTTTTATAGAAGGTGCTGATTTAATATTTTCATCTAAATCAAAATCAAGTGAATATCACGATAATATGAACACAGATGTTTGTAAAATGGTTACATGAAAAACTTCTCCCAGGTTTAAGTGAGCCCAGCGTAATTATTGTAGACAATGCACCTTACCATTCTGAAGTAGAAAACAAAAATCCGACGAATTCTTGGACTGTTAATTAAATTAAAGAAAGGTTGACAAAGGAACATATACCATTTGCACAACATATTTTAAAATCAGAATTATTACGCTTGGCAAATATCCACGCAAAACCAAAAACCTTTGTTGTGGATCAGATTATTGAAAGTTACGGTCATAAAGTTTTACGTCTGCCACCGTATCATTGCTAGTTTAATCCCATCGAATATATATGGGGAATAGCAAAACAATATTATGACAACCATATTGGGCCTAACGGTTATAGCGACGACGCAGTTCGGGAAACTTGGCGAAAGGCACTTTCAATTGTAACTTCAGAAGTGTGGTGCAACTGTATATTCAAATGCGAGAAACTAATAGAAGATTGGTGGACTCGTGAAAATAAAATAAACGAAATAAGTCCAATCATAATAACAATTAATGGTGATGACAGTGATGATGATGACGATTATGATATTTTTGATGATAATGACTAATTTTCATTTTTGTTGGCAAGTTAAATTTTTTTATTTTTCATTAGAAATTCTCTCCATGGAACAAATATACATAGACCATATTTTCTGTGTGAAGTGTAATATAAAATTATTATTAGGTTTATATTAGCCACATTAGACTCCATTAATGAAGTAATAAAAGATTTTCCATTATTATTTAATTAAAAAAAGTTATGGATTATTTTTCATTTCATTTGACCAGTTGATATTTCCCCAAAGAGCAGGTAATTAAAACTGGGTACTTACAATAAAATTTTTAATCCGAAACCCGCGTAAATATAGCGAACCGACTATAAGTGATATTTTAATTGACAAAAACAAAATTATTTACGTTACCGGTATGGTTCAACCATTGTCGTCCGTTGATTCACTTTGGTGCCTTTGTAATTCAGATAATCCTTGCCTTTCACTCGTGCGTTTATAATTACTTCATTTTTATAAATAATCTGTTTAAGTCCCTTTTTTCGTTTTTTAGGAATAACTTCCACAGAACGATCCTCCTCGGACGACGACATTGTAAAAATTAAACATTTAAACATAAACATATTCAACACATGTCACTTGTCACGTAGACGTTAGAAGTCGTTTATTCGAGAAACACCACATGTCCAGGACTTGTGGGTTTCTCAAATAAATAATATATTTTAAGCTAGCGTTGAAAGTGTTATGTGGGTTGAACATGTGTGATTTCTCTATAACCTAGGCGTCTATATGAGGATATATTGTTAAGCTAGAAAAGTCAAAATGTCATATTCATGGACTTATGGGATTTCTCAAATAAGCGATTCAATTCAGGCACATTGTTCGTTTGATTATTGTTTTTATTTTCTTCATATAGCGCAGCTAAGTATATTTTTTATTTATTTACTGGTACGTTATTATTTTCCTTTAATTCTGCCATTTATTTCCGTTGATTCATTTTAATCTTAATATTTGTTTTTGTACTCCGTTAAAGTCGCTTTCTATTGATTTTGTAAACTGCTTCCAATATTATTTGTTTGTTCTTCTTATCAGCTCATTTGTTTTATTTCTTATTCTTCTATAGCCTTCTTTGGATTTTGTAGGATTTGGTGTTTTATACTTCAGGTAGGTCTCTCGTGTGTTTTTTACATTTCCCTTTTATTTCTTCTCTAAACCATGGTGTTTTTCTGATATATTTTTGTTGACTATGACTATACGTTTTACTAAAGCTTAGATTTGATCCTTCCCAATATTGCTTTTAAATTTTTTCCCAGTTCTCATTTATATTTTAGATGTTTTAGATGTGCGATGAAGCGAACGCGATCAGTTGGTTTGATATTATAGCGCGAATTTAAGTGAACGCTATCAGTTAGTTTGACATAATGGTAGAAGTAGAAATTGTTATTAATGCTATCCAAGAACGTCCTATATTATGGGACAAAAGGACTAAAAATTATCACAACTTTTAATCAGCGAAACGTAAATGGGAGGTTATGGCCAAAATAATTGGGATTATAAGTAAGTAAAACATCTGGCAAACAAATGTTGCACAAACTCGAAATACAATTTTTCTCTAGTGTGTGCTGCTGCTCGTGATGTAGCATTATATCCTCGTTGAGAAGTATGTCGTGGTGTTTATGACAGATTTTGATGTGCTTGTCGGAAAGTCGAAAATTCAGTCTTATTTATTGATTTAAGATCATGTACAGCTTTGACGACATGAACTGAATTTGTAACCTGGTTTCAATCGATTTATGTAAAATTCTAAATTTAGAAGTGGTCGAACCAAAAGAACATTCTACCACTATTCTGGCTCGAGATAAGCAATAATTATAATTATATTCGGAGGTCTCTTTCGTTGTTGGCTTTTCGCGTTAGGTATTTCTTTAGAGAAAATGGAGAGAAATTAGAGAAACTGTTTGTAAATTTGTACTTTGTTCTGGATGGCAATCTATGTATGTGCCTATTGATAAGTGACATTACCTTTAGTCTGTTCAAGGAAATACACTCGGTAACTCGCGCAATGTGCGACCTTGCGTTATTCTGCTTAAAAGTTGGATATTAAAGCGTCGGAAACAGGGTATGAGCTAAGGTTTTAGAATATTTTCTACGTATCGTTGAGCTGTCGTTCTTTCTCTGCCGATAGTTAGAGGTTGCCTTAAGTAATAAGCGATGGCACCCCACACCATAATCCCAACAGTGCAGTGCACGTACTGTTTAACATAAAACTTTGGATTTCATCTTTAACCACATCGTCTTCTGACCCTGATTCGGCTATCATACATCCCTAAACAGAATCGAGATTCATCACTATAGACAACCTCATTATATTCCTAGTCCCACGTCAATCGTTCTCTGTACCATTCAGGATGATTACGTTGAGGTTCAAGGGTAATAGGTATAACACCCAATGAGGCTGAAATAACAAAACTACGAATTCGACGATAAATTGTTTGTATCCCAAATAGTCTTGGTTGTTCGCTATGTTGTTCTTGGATGCTACCTATGCCCATCGATCTATTAAGCATTCTTGGAGCCATGCCCGATAACACATTAAGTCAGTATCTAAACTTCTATGAACCTTATTTGCATTTTCCCGAAACAAAAAGTACGGCTTATCTGAGGCTATCCAACTATCAACCCCCTATCAATCTCGCACAGTAAAAATAATTTTGACTGTCTTCGTAATCTATAATCTTCCCTAATCAGTACTAGCTTAATGGTTTAAATTTGATAAAACATTTTAAATAATAGAATCTTTGTTTGAGGTCCTTCTTGCACAGAGCCACAGAGATTACCTATTGTTACTTAATTTTGTATTTGAATTTTCATTATTGTGTTTCTGCATATTTATTTTATATTTAAAATAACACATTATATTATTTATTTAAAAATTTCTTTATAAAAGGTATAATATTAAAAACCCTATCGGTCTACATCACCGAACGTTTTCGGAATTAATATTCCATCATTAGTGCTATATAGATGTACATATTAAAAGCCACTAAATACTGGGATTTTACCCATGGTTTCTACTTCTACCATTGTGTCAAACTAACTGATCGCGTTCGCTTAAATTCGCGCTATAATATCAAACCAACTGATCGCGTTCGCTTCAATTCGCGCTGCACCGAGGCGCACCCTATGTGACTTAAGTCACGTAAGACACTTCAATTAAGTTTATGTATACGCAATTTTCGCACCACTTCACATTCGTATCCAGATCGCTCACGAAGGACGCTCCTTAAAGAATATTGTGTCTCGGTAACTTTGGTAACTTCGAGACAATGATTTACATAGATACCTCTAGACATATTTACATGTAAAAGGTCACAAGAACTAACCCTTGGAACTTGTGTAAATTATGAATTACTGTAAGGTAAAGATAGTACAGTAAAACCTCGATATAACGGACCTCTATTTAACGGACTTCGGATATAACGGACAAAAAATCCGGTTAAATGTAAAAAAAAAATAAAAACATACTGTTAATATTACACATACGTCTCATATATGTAATCAATATGACATAAAAAAGCAAACTTTCGGACATAAAAAAACAAATACAAAATAAATAAATTTGACCATATAACCATAGCAATCTTGGAAAACGAATGAAATTAGCTCGTGAAACTTCACTGGAAGAAGCAATCTTAAAATGGTATGGGTAACAACGTTCTAGTGGGATCCTGGTCCAGCAGTCGAATTGAAATTTTCTGCAATTAAATTAGCACATCATGTGGACATACCATTCAGAGCAAGTGATGGATGGCTCTGGCGCTTTCGTAAAAGGCACGAAATCATGAATAAAAGAATTTACGGCGAAGCTTCAACTGCACCAAAAGAAGAAACAGAACCTTTTAGGCAAAAATTAGTAGCAAATATAGCAAGTAAGTAACGAAATGCTTTTAGAATCTCAGATTTACAATGTTGACGAAACTCGTTTGTTATGGCGTACTTTGCCTGAAAGCGCACAAGCCTCCAAATATGAAAAATCGGATTCTGGAAGAAAAATCAGCAAGGACAGGATCTTGGCACTGCTTTGTGCTAACGCTGATGGATCGCATAGATTGACACCTGTAGTGGTTGGCAAATCTCGCAAACCTATAGTTTTAAAAGACATACTGTATCATATGCCCCTTTCATACTATAGCTCTAAGAAGGCATGGTTCACCTCAAAAATTTTTAAAAATTGGTTTTTCAAAGAATTGTACCTTGAGTGAGAAAATTTCAGGAGAAGAAATTGGGAATACCGTTAGAAGAGATGAAATGTTTATTGCTTTTAGACAACGCTCCTGCTCACCCTTCTGAAAATATTCTACGTTCAGAAGATGAAAACTTCAGGTGTATGTTTTTGCCAAAAAATACAACATCGCGTATTTAACCCATGGATCAGGGGATCCTGGTCCTTGGATCAGGGAATAATTTTGGCAGCCAAACGAATATATCGCAGAAAGTTTTTAGACGAAGTAATGGTTTTATTGTACGATGGAGATAATGCAGAAGATACAAGAGGGCAGCAGCGTACCTTGCAAAACTTAAGGTCTTACAATTTCAAATCAACAATTTTTAATTTTGCTGCAGCATGAGAGGAGGTGAAAGAGCAAACATTAAAAAATGGTTGGAAGAATTTGTTTGATGGCCAAGATGCAGACATAGATTTAGAAGGGTTAAAAGTTCTGTAGGACTTAATTTCTGTAGGGTAATACATAATAATGCCGGAGAACATGTAGCTGAGGAAGATGTTTTACAATCGCTAGAAGTAGATGAAGGTGACCCTGGTAGAAGGTAAGATCGCATCTCGACGATCTAACAACATTTATTGATTATTCATCCAATAGTTAAACTGTTGATCATAGAAAAACAGCAAACATGGAGAGTGCAAACGAAACTTGTTTAAAACGGGATTGCCAACAGCAAGCGCGTCGATATCAACAGCAACGTCACTTCACGACGAATGTCCGAAGACAATTACTTAAATAGAGTTTTGTTTTTATGTTGTATTTTTTATATATATCTAATTACAGTGTACATAATATTTTCAAAAAAAAACAGTATTTTGATTTATTTTAACCATATTTTTATATAACGGACTTTCGGCTTTAACGGACACCCCCTCTCCCCAAGTAGTCCGTTATATCGAAGTTTTACTGTACTGTGAATTATAGCAACTAAAGTGAGCATTCAGTGAAATACAGAGCCGGTGCTGTGCAATGTAGTTACCTACAATAGAGAAGTGATCATTTTAGGTAAAAAACTAGAATTGACTACAGGTGCTATATAGATTACAAACTTTTTTTTAGGAATTAATTCTATTAATTATAGGTAATAGTAGTAATAGTAATAGTATAAAAATTAAGACTTAAGCCAATTTTAAGAAAATCATCACTAATCTTTTTCATGGACATTATCCCATTCATGATTAACTAAAACGCGGTTATAATAAATATTTATGATAAAAATTGCTACAGAGTGTAAATATATGTATATTTTCATTCTTAAGCATACGGTATGATATTTTCTATATATAACTATAAAACATTCAACACAGCATTATCTTGGATTCGGTTGTTTACTAAAAGTTTGTTAACATTGTTTTGTTTTTAATGAGAAAGATAGTTTTGGCTTTGTAAGTTAAGGAATATCTTCCGAACATTCTTTAGCATCTTCATTAATCTGTAAAAACATAATCTTGTAAATCAACGGTCCAATAACTCCTGCAAGAAGTGGTCCTGCCCAGTACACCTAAACAAAACAATAACATAATGTAATAAACATTTAGCTTTTGCGTAACTTGTGTGCATAGAAATCGGCCCACTTTTAACTTAAAATATATTTTTTTCTGAAATTATTATTCTGATCAAAAAAAGGGATATACTATTTGAAAGATAATTTATTATGCTTTAATATAAGTATACATTATAAAAATTTCTACTTATTATGTTTAACATTATAAAGTTAATGCATCAAGCTAATTACCTTATTTATTGCTCACACAAAAAGGGTATTTTTTGACAATTAAAAATTTAACGAATACTATTTTAATAATGGTATGAGCTCCTCTTGCATTATTAACTTCTGTTATACTATTAGACATACTATTACATACATACTATTAGACATATGCGTCTATATTTGTTGGTAATATATTCCATTTACTTTTATTTATTTATTAGCTTTGATATATAATATTTTGATTTAGTTTTATATCTCTCATGGTAAACTCACAAAATTATTAGTTCTATTATAGCTTTTACAAACTTATGATTCAAGACAGAATATCACTCGACATAGTATAGCGATGAAAAGAAAGGGAAAATGATAAAAATAAATTAATATGAGCTCTATGGTTAAAATTATTGTGCTATTTGAATAAAACAAAAAATTAAATTCATCGTACCCATTGATAATCCCAAGTATTATTCAATAACGCTGGTCCAAAACTTCTGGCGGGATTCATGTGACCACCGCTAAGAGTCACCTAAAAATGATTAGGTAGTTTTAGATTTTGTGTTAAAAAATACAAAACTGTTTTTATATTTAAAATATCGATAGTACTTAAATTATGTTAAAAGGTATAACTTCAAATAGGTATCCCAGGAGGACCTGCCTCCTTGTGAAGAGAAAATCACACAGAATAAACAACCCAAAGCAATAAAATCTGTTAAATTAACAAAACTATACCAAAAGGATGGTATAAACTTGGTGAATGTTTGGACTTTCTAATGAGGTGCGAATATTGTGAAAGATTAGTAAAATCAGAAAACGCTCTTATACTAGTGAACACTTATCAAGTACAAAAAGTATGGTAGCATCTTAAAAGAAATAATATAAAAATTGCCTACAATTAAAAAGATAAAGGTTAAAAGGGACTAGATAAAATGTAAAAATTGTACTATAAGGGGCAAGGCAAAATGGATAATATTCAAGTAGGCAAATATGGTGGGGAGGTATAAAGGAGTTTAGTCAAGATAACTTTGTCTCATGTGCTGTTCACTTCCTCAATTTGGTTGTTGCTACAGCGACCAGTGGTATTATTGAGTCTTAGAATTTTTTCGGAACATTGAACAATGTATATTATTTCTTTGCGGTTTCAAATTCACGCGGGGAAGGTCTCAGAAAATATGTGCCACTGACATTGAAATCTGAAAGCGAGACCAGATGGTTTACAAGATTAAATACGGTCAAAAATATATATAAATTAAGCTAAAGTAAGAGAGTTATCGGGAAGTTGCCTATGTATAATTATTGCGGTAAAGTTGTGGAGGCCCTAGAAGATTTTAAAAGACAGGATGCCGTCTGTCTTTTGAAAAATATTAAGAACCTTGAATTCATCGTTTTGCCGTAGTTTTTGTATGCTTGGTTAAAAAAGCTAAGATAAATAGCCACAAAGAAATTGTACTGTTGGGAGATTTTAATGCTTGGACAGGAAAAAAAACTAATGACAAAGTCCTAGGTAAATACGGGGATGCAAAAATAAATGAAAATGGGAAACATTTAATCCAATTCTACAAACAGCACTCTCTAAAGGATTCAACCATCATAAAAATATACATACCTGTATACCTGGGTCCATCCAACAAGAAACACCAAGCGAATTATAGATTATGTTGTCACAAAACAAATAACACACATACAAGTAGAAGACATAAGAGTGTTAAGAGGATCGGAGTGCGGAACTGACCACTATATGGAAGTAACGGCTTGTAGCACTAGGCACGATCCAAATGAACAAAAAGGATACTCCATTGTGATGGACAAATGACATCGCTAATGCAATACACAACAACAAATAACTAAAAATAAAATTGTTTAAAAAAAACTGGATTTGGATTTTCTCTACAATGTCATAATATCGTAGTCCCCGAACTGGTGCTAAATTAGCAGCAATACTTAAATCTAGGGATTTAAAGTTTTAGGCGCTTTTGACGTTATTGAGAATGCCATTTCTCGAAATAGACTAGAACAGGTGACAAGAAAAAAGAGATAGGTAAACCTACATACTTGTGCCCTGCTTGGAAAAACACATAATTTTAGTTTTCTGTGTCATTACTTCTAGTTTATTTACATAAGTAAGCATAACTATGCAGAATATTGAGTTTATTTCTGACATATATTTCCTAGTCTGCGAGGATAACAAAATATGTATAGCCAAAAGCTACAGCCCTTAGACCGCTTTGTTTTTGGCCCACTAAAGAAATAATACAACAAAACTTGTAACGATTGGCTTTTGCATCATCCAGCAACACCACTGACTATTATAACGTCGTGAAGTGTTTTGGAACTGCTTTTCCGATGGTATTTACACTTCCTAAAAGGCCATTTAATGATAATATTTTAAGGGTATACAGGAACAACCGTTAAGTCCATTTTTGTCGAAATTACAATTTTTACGCCATCTTATAACAAATTCCAGTTTTCATCTTCTCAAACCTTTAAACAAGGCAATAACAAGACAAGTCACGAGAAAAAGCCCAAAAATATATGTCCATAGACGACAAAAATAAGCTAAGTACACGAAGTACAGGAAAACAACAAGCTAAGTCCAAAACATTGAGACGCGACGGCTTCTTTATTTCGACATATAGTCCAGTTACTGTGGCATTTTCCCTTTAAATTTTTTATAACTGCACCGATTTATCTGAAATTTCTACAGTGGATAGTAAATTACTTAAAAAACATAAGTTATATGGTGCCGATGTGTGCTTCTACCCCTGAGGTGGTTGGCACCCCATTTAGAGGGTTGAACTTTTTACACTCAAAATAACCCCGGGAATTGATAGAGAATAAAATTTTAAACAACAAATGTCATATAAATTTTTTTCGCCAAATCAATACTTTTTGAGTTATACGCACTTGAAAAAGTAAACTTTTCGCAAAAAAGAACATGTTTTCCAATGATTTTGTACGAATAACTCAAAAAGAAAGCGTTTTATTGAAAAATTTATAATAAACAAAAATAAAGCTTATAAAAAAACAAAGAGATTGTTTTTTTATTAAGTTTTATAAGTACAATACTAAGCGATTTATAATTGTTTGAAGATGACTTTTTATTTTTGGGATACTATTCTCGATGCATTTAACATCAAATATCGGAAAATGGACATCTTTTTTGATGAAAACTCATACAACACTTTTTAAAGAGCTAGAAAAAACCTTTAAAATGAGCTATGTTAAACGCCATTTTGCTTAAAACAAAGCGAAATACGAAGGAAAGAATTTGAATTACTCTAGCGTTTAAAAAAAAACGAGCAATATAAGTAACACTATATCGATCAGAATTGAAATTAAACGTATATCTTTTACAATTCATTTTATTTTAGTGTTATTTATAAGTTTTAAAAGTTTAGCCTGTTTAAAATGCGTATTTTTTGAAAAAATCATGTTTAAATTAAAAAATCTCTTTTTTTAAAATAAATCTGAAACTATAAGAGATACGTGAAAAATGATTTTATACCAAAATGTAGTTTTTTTCTTAACAAAAATTTTGGTTTTTTTATTTTTGTTGTAGCTTGAAAAATAATAGAGATATAGCCAATTGAAGTTTGAGATACAGTGGCTGACACACCTGTAATCAGCACTTTGGCCCTTTACTATTTAAAAAGAAAGCATTTTAACATATTTTAATCTACTTAGTCTTGTAGCTTTTGAAATTACCTTCAAAATATTTTTTTAATGGATACTGTAGCTTAAAAATTAACGGAGTTATTCTAAAAAAATTTTGGAGCATGTTATTTATATTTTGGAGCATGAACTTATTTTCTGTATATACAAATGCTTTATTCAAGTATATTCGAAAAACTGGTAACAGACACACTAACATTCAAACAAATATGTATATAATACATAGATACATACATCTATATATGTGATGTTTAGAATATAGGCACCTCTAAACTGAACATTTGCTTCAGAGAACTAACGAACACAGAGAAGCGACACTCCTTTGAAGTTAAATTGGGCAAGCCGCCAATGAGTGCCAATGACAGGAGTACTTCAGATCTCGAAGATATTTTAGAAGCTGGGAGATACTGTACAATTTTGCTATATGGCCTTGCGAAAGACACCCACATGAACAAAATGAATAAGGTCGAAGATTATTCATCATTACTTGAACAAATGCGATACGAATCCTTTATTAAAGCCACAACTAAAAATAGTGCAGTTAAATTATCATCTCTTGTACCAACTGTAAGTGCCCTGGATGAGCATATCAAAAGAGTTTATTTACAAACTCAGATATGGCTTGGAAACAAAGATATTGATATAACTGATTGGGGATGGTTCAAGAGTGATGATATTTTACAACCAATAACAATGAAAAGTTCACCTGCACCAGAAGAACTATTGAAAATGATTTTTTGCAATTGCAAAAAGGGTTGCGGCTCAGCGTGTGGCTGTCGTAGACTAGGTCTATTTTGCAATGCTACGTGTGGAACATGCTCTTCAGACAATGAATAATTTGATATATTGTAAATAATTTTTATTTTTGTAAATACATTTTGTATACTTTCTAATGTAAAGTATTTTCATGCATAATTTTTTACAATAAAAACATCATGAGTATACTTAATTTTTTTATTTAGACATTTACCAAAGGGGAATTTGTTTCGTGAGCATAGAGGTGGTTTTTAAGGGTTGAAGTGTCGCAATCAACCAAAATTATTTTATATAAGCAGAGAATTACATTGTAGATGATATAAATGTACCACAAAAGCGTTTGAACCTGTTAAACGATTTTTTACAATTATTTTTATTAAAAGGGGTGGTTTTTAAGATTATTTAAGGGTTGACAATGTACACAATATCCATTAATATAATTGACAATATTTCAATTACCTAATTTAATACGATTTAAATCCATAAAATGCTAAAATATAAATTTTTTTCATTATTTTTCTTAAGGGGTGATTTCACCCCTTAAAAATAAAAAGCTCACCTATCTCATATATAACTTTTGAAGAGGGAGGTAAGATAAGCCTATTTCCAAATTATTAGCAAAATCGATTCAGTTATAAAAAATTTAGAGGTATTGACCTCTTTTCCTCCACAGTGACTGGAGTAATAAATTAGACGGTCAGTCATAACAACGTTCATTTTGTGTTAGGTCGTGATTAGTTTGGTGTATTGGTAGTAGTTTGGTGTTAAAACTATATTAAAACTGAGGGTAAAAATAGAGATGTTGTGCAACATCTTGTACGAAGTTCTGAGAAAAAGTCAATATATGGCCGAATTCAAGATGTAAACAAAAAACTACGTATACAGAGCCATGAGTTCGGGACGGAGTGTTCCTGAATGCGATTGAGTTGCTTTGCTAAAATTTCGCAGGCTTCAAAACAACAAATTTTAAGAGAATTTAATAATTTAACCTGTGTTAATGAACAAAATATGTATTTGTGTGGGCTGATAAGCATTGTATCGGTGGAAAGGAGACTCCGTAGGAAACACGAGGATCAAGCAACTTTGAGAGATTTTGTTATTATATACAAGGTGAGATACTCTAATGAAAAATTATCGTATTCGGGAGAACATGTTGAATTTTTATACGAAAATATTACAATGATTGATTACATTGCAATTAGATAGTGTTAATTACCTATTACCTCCACTTAACGCAACTCAAGGATATAAACTGTAAACTATCCTAGATCTACAAAAATTAAAGTCATATAAATAATTAACATTGTAAAAAGAAGAAAATATTTATAAAAATGAAATTATAGATTTGAAAATAAAACTGCGACAAATGAGCTGAAATGAGTACGTTACTTTTAACTTTCACTTTAGCCAATCAGTCAGTCACAAAAAAGTAAAAGTAATGTATGCAACAAAATGTGTTTACAACATAAAAGGTCAATCCGCGGAAGGTGAAAAAATACCACTAGGGAAATGACAAAAGCCGCTCATTTTTATCCGGGATCCATCAAGACATATTTCGTCACCCTAAAGTGCTAACCTGCTAAGTCCACTTTTAATATAAAATATAATATTTTTGCATGGTTCGAAAGCTATTTTGCTTTTTTCCTTGAGCTGTTGACCAACCAACTCCTAATTATGCCAGAAATACCATCTTTCACCTGATACGAAAACCTGCTATATGTAATAATCAGGATTCGTAAAGGTAAATACTGCTAAGTCCTCGGCGTCACGCCATTTCATGTCTAGACTCGCTACAGCACGGTCTCAAATTTTCAAAATAAAGCGTTTATCCCCGCGGGGAGATAAAGGCTGCAAGGTGAACGACCAGAATCTTAAAGTGTGTAGAACCATGTTTTTGATTCCGCTGGGAATCGGAGATGGACAGTTCATCATTGAAAAAACATTTCCGAAGCTCGCGCTCCAAGTATTTTAAACAAAAACTTTTTAGGATCAGAAAAACCATTTAATATGCGTCGTAAATGTTTAATTGGATTTTTAAAGAAATACCTATTAGAGAATGGAAATCACAACAATCTCTCTACGAGTTCTATGTTGACGAGTGGTGCAAATTAAAAAAAATTAACCTATCAATAGCCACTTTTTTAAATGCCTTTGGATATGAGAATTTTGCCTTGTTCTACCCGAAAAAGGAGGAGTGTGAAAAATGCATCTGTTTTAAGAATGGAAGTATTTCGGAAGATAAAAATAAAGCACCCATTTAAAGAAAAACAGAAGCCAGAGAAGAAAAGAAAAAGGACAAAAAGATGAGAAATTATGTGTTTACAGCCGATTTACAAGCAGTGTTGATGGCTCCAAAATCAAACGTCAGTACACTTTATTATAGAAAAAAAATACATGTGCACAACCTGTGCTTATACAATAGTAATGTATTTTGTTATCTTTGGAATGAAGCCGAAGGTGGTGTAAATGCCGAAGAATTTGCAAGTATTTGAGTATCATTTTTGGAAACCCATATTCTTCCTGAAATTGCTAAGCAATAGAAAGAGAATGGGGAGATCATTACTATTTTTACTGATGGCTGCAGCTATCAAAATCGCAATTGTCTTATGGCCAATGCCCTACTGAATTTAGCAATATAACAATAGAACAGAAATTTCTTGAGCCTGGTCATACACAAATTGAAGTGGATTTTGTCCACTCAGTGATAGAACAAAAGCTAAAAGATAAGATAATAAACGTACCTGCCGATTATGTCACCGACTGCCAGCAGGCAAGAAAGAAACCAGCTCCATATAATGTAACTTATTCAAGTTTTGACTTCTTTAAGAAATTCAATGCCGTTCAGTTTTACAAAAGTATCCAACCATGGAGGGTAAAGGGCGATGCAAAAGTTACCGATGTTCGTGCTATTCGGTATTCACCCGAAGGACCAATTCACTATAAATTGCATTTTACATAAAAATTTACAATCTCCCTCAAAGAAAATCACTACAAAATCTACACTCAGAAAGGCGTAAAATAACCGCGCGAAAATATGAAGATCTACAAATTATTAAGAAGACTTTGCTTGTTGATTACACACACATGCACACATTTTACGACGATCTTCCCATGAATAGTGAAAAAAAGTTCCATTACTATTTCCGATTAATAGTAGTAATCTACTTTTTCAATAACTCTGATTTACGACTTGGTTTTCGTTTTGTATTATTAAATTTTTAATTTAAAGCAATTTAAATATTTTATTTTAAAGCAACAAGATCTAGTTTTATTTTAAAAGATCCTTGAAAGCCTGTGAAGTCAATTTTTACTACTGCTTTTAAATGGCGAAAACCTGCTATCTCCAAAATTAGCACTTTACAGCTAATAACCAGAATATATCTTGTAAATTTCATTAGCATATTGTAAATAAAGACATTTCTAAATGAATAAAGTTATTAGATTAATATTTTAAACAAAAAATTGTATTTTTACAAAGTTTTTTTGCTCTCCTGTAAAATTAGTTAAAATGGGCTTAACACTTTAGGATGACGATTTGTGACAAGTAAGACTAATTCTAGGTAATGTAACAATAATTAGGTAGAAGTAAAGATATTAAAAACCGGACATGTGATACGAATGGGAGAGGATAGGCTACCAAAACGAGCACTGAACGCCAGAATGCAGGGAAAGAGACCAGTTGGAAAGCCAAGAAAGCGCTGGGAAGACACAGTAAGCAGCGACGCACAAGCACTTTTAGGAGTCCGTGTATGGAGAAGAGCAGCCACAGACAGACAAGGGTGGAGGCAAAAAATAAAGGAGGCCAAGGCTCATCTTGGGCTGTAGTGCCGTAGAAGAAGAAGAAGAAAGATATTAAAAAACAATTTCAATTAGAGACCAACTTCACTCTCACAAAAAAAACTTAATGAAACAATCAGTAAGGCGAAAAACTGTCGTAATTTATCAAATATAAAAATAACTTTTGATTGTATTTAAACACAAAGAAAACATGATTCGAACCTTCCTTTTTTAACATACTACAGTATTGTATATTTATTATGTATTTATGTAATATTTAGCCTGACTATCGGCGCCATCTATGCAGTAAGTGCCGAACGAAAACAACCGGCGAAGAAGAACTCTCAGTCACGTTCTATTTTATTCAGTCACTTCTTATGGCCAAAACCATCCAAAACTAATCTAATATTAAAAACTCGGCTTGAAATATCTATCTGAAATAAAAATCATAAATTGAAATTCTGATACTTACTCCAGCCATTGCAAGTCCAGTCACAGCAAGTCCAAGCCGTAAAGGTACAGAATCGCTTTTGTTTTTATTTCGAGCATCCCAAATACCGCAACACACCCATATTAAAACTAAAGTAAGTAAAAATTCTGACAAAAATATTTGAACAGAATTAAGGTTGTGGTTTGGATCAGGTGAACATAAATTTGGTGCATCATTTTGATGATTTTTTATTAATATCTAAAAGAAAAAATTACAATAAATACGTGATATTTAAAAATTGTGGATGGTTTGCCATCTATACCCCCATATATATTTTTTTTTCATTGTAATTTTGAAGTGAAAATAGAACCGATACTTTTATTCCATTCGCATACAACATATATTAAAAATATTCGAAGAGGCCAGTATCTGGTGTTACGATAGGTCGTGTAAGAATGACACATCTGATCAAAGGTATCTGTGCGACCTTTTTGTTCATTATAAGAAACTATAAGATTCGGCTTTCCGGTTACCGAATTAACTGATGCATTAGAATGCATCAGAAAGTTGATAACAATCATACCACTTTGTTTGCCGTAGGAATAGAGGAGATCCTTGTACCTTAGGACACTTTTCTTCAATCCCATACAACTTCTATTTTAATTAGATTGAAGTATTGATTTTTCATATGTCACATCTTCATGGTAGTATTAATAAAAGGTCATATATAGAACTGCTAAAAAATATCATTTTGAGTAAGTATAAAAAAATGAGAACTGATATTGGAATATTGTCTCAAGGTACAATCACGTCTTGTACTTTAAGACAATGACGTTTTTATCTTGGGACGTAGAGCTAGTCCTCTTGGGGTGTAGAGCTAGTTCGCGTCCGTAGTAGAATACTACACGTGCACCCTGGGTAACCCTAAATGAACTAGCACATACTGGCAGTCAGACAATCCTTAGGATCTCCTGACTAAACAACACTTCCAACGAAAGATGATAAACAAAATAAACGGATCTTGTGAGGACTACACAACCAGACCAATCGGACCTATAGTTCGAATTTGCCATATAAACATAGAAGGCATAAGCTATGCTAAAAGCCAGTTTTTATCAAAACTATTAAAAGATGACAACATTGACTTAGTTGCTATACAAGAAACTCACTGCGAAACAGAGAAGCAACTACAAAAAAGGGGCAAAATACCGGGCTATAAACTATTATGCGCAACTTACCACCGAACATACGGCACAGCCACATATTATGTCAAAGAAGATATTGAAAATGCTTCGTTAATCTCTACTTCCACTGATGACTATATTTATAATGTGGTCATAAAAATCGCTAACATTACCGTGTCCAACATTTACAAACCACCTGCTACGTCGTGGCCAGCCCAAGCAATTGAAGTACATCCTCGCCCTGCTGTATACGTTGGAGATTACAATAGTCATCATGAACAGTGGAAGTACAAAAATAATGATGCGAATGGGAATGCTTTAATAAAATGGGCAGAAGACGAACGCCTGTACCTTTTGTTTGATGCTAACGATCGATTAACCTTCAGATCCGCGGCATGGAGGCGGGAATACAACCCCGACATATGCTTCATCTCGACCGACAACAAAGACATACCTCTAGGGGCTTCACGAAGAGTTCTAACTGATTTCCCACACAGCCAACATCGACCAGTGATAATAGAAGTAGGGACGCAAATCCCTTTAATTAGTTCTATCCCACGTCCAAGATGGAATTTTAAAAAGGCCAACTGGACTGACTTCTCTGCGGATCTGGATAAATGCCTAGGGTGGATTACACCTAATATCAAAAACTACCACAGATTTGTTGGCGCTGTCCTAAGTGTAGCCAAAACACACACACACACACACACACACACATACACACACACACACATACACACACACACACACACACACACACACACACACACACACACACACACACACACACACACACACACAAACACACTATCGCAAATAATATATCCCTGGCTGGTCGGAAAATAGCGAGGAATTATATCAGAGCTTTCTTGAAACTGGCGACCAAGAAATAGCGGATGAACTACTGTACAGCCTAGACGACGCTAGAAGCCAAAAATGGACCGAAACAGTGGAAAGTCTAAACTTCCAGAAATCAAGCAGACAGGCATGGTCATTACTGAGAAAATTAGGGAGTGGTGTCCGTACGAAACGCCGAGATTCAGTCGTAAAGCCAGATGCCGTAGCATCACATATAGTAAAAACATCCAGGGCACCAAAGGATAAAGCAAACACCATTTTCGTAAAGAGAGAACTTAAAACTTTAAAACACGTAGCCACAGAAACGAAGCATTCCCTCCCCTTCACCAGCGAAGACATATCAAAGGCTCTTAAAGACGTTAAGCTAGCAAAGGCAGCAGGATTTGATAATATTCACCCTGAATTCCTAATAAATTGTGGCAAGTATACAGAAGTTTGGCTGGCTCGATTTTTCACAGACATCATGGTAACTGGAAATATTCCACAAAAACTAAAGCGCTCTAAGATAATAGCCATACTAAAGCCAGGCAAACCCGCCGACAACCTAAAAAACTACAGACCACTTGCGCTTCTCTCTGCCATCTACAAACTATTAGAGAGGCTTATATATAATAGAATCAGTACAGAACTGTACCAGGTGATCCCAGTCGAACAAGCGGGTTTTCGACCAGAACGAAGCTGTGCAGACCAGGTAATGTCACTCACCACCTACATCGAAGTGGGTTTCCAAAGAAGACTTGAAACTTCAGCGGCATTTATTAATCTCTTGGCAGCTTACGATAAAGTATGGAGAGAGGGCCTTATATACAAAATTCTCCGTGCAATCCCCTGTAAACCAATAGCATGCCTAATAGATAGCATGCTCAACAACCGAATGTTTTAAGTAGTGATGGGCACAGATATCAGCCTACCAAAGAAACTTAGGAATGGCCTACCACAGGGGTCAGTGCTCTCTCCACTACTATTTAGCTTATACCTAGCAGATATGCCGGAAACACAGTCAAGAAAGTTCGGATACGCCGATGACTGGGCCCTCGCTATACGATGCAGAATACTAGAAACATCTGAAGAAGTTCTGACGGCAGACTTACATACATTGGGCAAATATTTTCGCAAGTGGCGACTTCAACCAAATGCATTCAAAACAGAAGTTAGTTGCTTTCACCTGAACAATAAACTTGCTGAAAAGGAACTCAACATACGGTTTGAAGATACCACACTTACCCACAACAAAACACCGAAGTACCTGGGCGTAACACTAGACAGAACGCTATCATTTAAAGAGCATTTAACAAAAACTGCCCAAAAGTTGAGTACAAGAAATAACATTATACAGAAGCTCTGCGGTACCACCTGGGGAGCATCGGTTTCCACTTTCCGCTCTACTGCCTTAGCCCTTGTTTTCTCAACCGCTGAATATTGTGCTCCAGTCTGGCTACACAGTCCACACGTAAAAAAGGTCGACAATCAGCTGCACAGCACTATGAGGATGATAGCTGGTACAATTAAATCAACTCCCACCCAATGGCTTCCAGTATTAAGTCACATCCCACCTCCACATTTACGACGAGTCGACGCACTTACACGATTTATAGTTTTCCCGAAGGCAAAACTATTTTTAAAAAACAAATACTTTATTAATTAACTACAAAAATACGAAAAAGATCGGACAATTTTATATAAAGATTTAATGCCTTTTCTTTGAAGTTTAAGAACAGACTGAATTATATCTATATAAAAATGCAGTGGTGAATGACAATATAAAAATGCAAAGTAATCTTTATTACAAAGTTCATTAAACACAAATCCTAGATCATCATTCTTAGGTGAATGGCTAGAACAGGGCCGGCTCCCATAACTCCTCCCTTGCGAGTTCTTGGCATATTTCATGGAGTGAAAAATGCTCTTGGATTTGGTACAGGAACTGTGGGATTATCTTCTTCCGTAGGTTGTTCATCGTATGTTGGATGTGGATTTTCTTTTGTTCTTAACTTCTTAATACAGTGAATGGCTATGAAGATGACAATAATTACTATTAATATATATACTATGGTAGTCCAATGGTTTGTGGGACGTTCCTTTAGATGCTGGAGTACCACGGGTCGAATTTGATTTTGATTCCTTTGGATTGTGTGAATTTTGTCGAGAGGGATATCCTTTAGAACAATCTCTGGAACTTCTTGTTCTTCTTGAGTATTAAAAACTTTCAACTCGGGTAAGAGAAGTGGTTGGCCTTGGACAAGTGTCTTCTGATTAATAAACGTTTTCTTATCTCCTTTGAATTGGCATTGATAAGGAATGGAAACTAGAAAATTTTCTTTTAATGTGGTAAAATCTGTTTTCTGACATATCATCTCGATTTTAGTTTGGTTTACGAAGATGGCAATGTAATGTGAATCATCAATTTGTTGTATTACATTCTCAGATATTCGGACGGGAGTTCTGCGGCAAGTTGTGGAACTGGTCTTCAGTTGCAATAATTGAAAGACGCAATCTTCTTTCTCTATTCCAGCAGAGAAATCGCCATCAGTACAATAGAAATTGGGCTTCAGGTCCAGACAGGGCAGTGAGTGATATTGGTAATAATTTTCATTCATAGTCAGAAAGGTATTTTGAGGTACGATGGTACTATGATTTGACGTAGGATTTGAATAAAGATGATAATAGGAGAAGATTTCTGGGTAAACAATACGAAAGTGAACAGCGAAAACAATTTTTGTCTCAGAGTAATAGGCTTCTGTTTTTAAAATATCATAATATTTATAAGTATCATTAAAATTTTGAAAAACTATTTCATTTTTTGTATGGTATTTTAAAATGATTTCTATTATAGAATTTAACTCATTTTTATCGATAATGCTATTATGTAAAATTCCATGTCGAGCAAAAGTAATGGCATTTTCTATTTCATCTAAAAGCTGTAAGATAATGTTTAAGCTTAAATTTAACTGATCTAATATATTTATAGTCTGCAAATAGTCATCAAAATCAAATATAAATTTATTTAAAGATGTGCGTATCTTATCTATGCCCATAAAAATAGTTTCTTGATTGTTCTTTATGAGTTACTGTTTCGTTAAAATTTGCTATTATGTCTTTGGTCAGAGAAATTTGTTGATTAACTTTTTTTTACTATTATTTAATTATTATTTTGGAGATCAGAGATGGCTTGGTCATAAAACAAGGCATCACTGGAATCAAGATTACCAGAGATACTTTTAATTATAGATCCTAAACCGTCTATAAGACCTCTTTTTGATCTAAAAGGTGGCAATAAAGAATTGAATTTTTGTTCAGCGGATTTAAGTTGGAAGAGTAGAGCGTGGTCAAAATTATAAAGTTCTTGAAAATAAGGATGACTAAGGCCATCTTGAATTGCAAGTGTTACATTATCATATGCATATCTTATAGATTCTATTTCGGTACCTATAGGGGAAAGATCGTAGTAATGAAGAAATGTATGTATTTGGGATTTTACCTTTGCTGTTCCTAAATTATATAGAAGGATTCCGGGATTATTTTGGAGGTTAGTTATTTGAACTCCCTGTGTCCTTACTGGAGGAAGGGCCAGGGTCGATAGGATTAGTAGCGTCCTGTAACAAGGTTGCTCGGTTAGTTTTTGGTCTTTTAAGGTTTTGTTTGTGTAATAATTTATTGCTGTGTACCTTTACTTTTATGTGTTCGTCTGCGATAGCTTTTTCTTTGTAAAATTTTGGATTAAGTTTGTTTCTGGTTAATGTTGTGTTTTTCTTGTATACATCAGTGTCGGGTAAATAGTTTAATGGTTCATGTCGGTCTTTGTTGTGACGTTCTATTGTAGTTTCCTTTTGAGATATTAGCTTTTCGTTTAAAGATCTATAAATTTTTGCAGTAGCTTCTCTGTGATTTTGGATATAATTATTAATTACAATTTGGTCCAAATTTATATCAAATATTTCTTTTGAATTTAAATGTCCATTCAGTATATCAATTGGCTTCTGTTTCGTAACAGAATGGATCGAATTATTGTATCCTAATACTGCATAAACCATATCGTTTAGGATATCTATTTTATTGTTATTTTTTGCTCTTATAATTCTCAGATGTTCAATAATAGTGGAATGAAATCTTTCGATAGCACCTTTCGACTGGGTACTGTTTGCGGTGACGTAATGTGTTTCGACTTTGTGAACATCGAAAAATTCCTGAACAACCGAATTTTTTAGTTCCGTTCCTCTGTCCATTACAACTAAAGAGGGAACACCGTGATGAGACATAAATATTAGTAATGCTCTTGTTATTTCGATACCAGTTAATGCTGTAAGTGGGTAGGCTTGTCCGTATTTTGAGAAAGTGTCAATAATTGTCAAAAATTTATGTCCTTGTGCAGATAAGGTGTCACAAAATATAATTTCCATTGGTTTTGACGGTGTTGGTGTAATAGATAATTTCTGGCGTGGAGGGTTTCGGTCATATTTATTGGTTTGACAAATCTCACACTTATTTATGAAGTTCGTTATATCGGTTTTTATGGTAGGCCAATAGTAGAGTTGTCTAAGTTTGGTTTCTGTTTCAAGTATGCCACGATGGTTTGTTTTTCCTTCATGATATTGTCTAATACTTTGGTGTTGTTCGTCTTTGTCAGTAATGTCTCTTAGAATTGTATTACACTGAATTAATTTGTAAGCAGAATTTTTGAATACATTTCGTAATACTTCGAGAATTTGGGAAATGTAATTCTGGTCCTGATTTTTGAAATACACACCATATGTATATTTTGGATGAATATAGTTCTTAAAGACGTTTATGGTGTTATTCTCTAGGTCATTAGTAGAAATTTGTATATGAAGACGTTTTTTGTTAGGAAATATCTGTTCGGTCTTTGGTTTAACTGATGAATGTAAAACGAAGTCAATAATAATTTGGTGGTCAAAAGAATTAATGCTTTTTTCCGTAATTTGCATTCCTAGAACAGGATCTTCTGCACTTGTATGTACGGTATTATTGTCATCATCTTCTTTGTCTCCGTCTGGGTTTGATTGGTCTATTTCGTCTTCTCTTTCTAAATTTTCTTCTGTGTCTTCATTCTCTTGATTTTCTTCATCTATTGTTTGCAAATCGCCTGCATTTGCTAGTATTGATTCATTGTCCATATTTTGGTCGTTATTAAGATTTTCCATGTATTTTATAAATTCATTAGTATTTATTTCAACTCTAGATAGAGCGTCGGCATTTCCGTTTGTCTTTCCTTTTATATATTCGATTTCGTAATTAAATTCTTCTAGCTTTAATCGCCATCGAACTAGTCTAGAATTTGGTTCCTTCAAAGACATTAAGTATCTAAGTGGTTTATGGTCACATTTTATTGTAAACTTAACTCCGTAGAGATAAGGTCTGAAGTATTTTGTGACCCATACTATGGCTAATAGTTCTCTCTCGATAGTGCTATACTTTTGATTGGATTCATTTAACGTTCTAGATGCGTATGCAACAGGTTTTTCTGGTCCGCCTGTATTTTGGGCTAAAACTGCTCCAATAGCGAAACTACTTGCATCAGTTGACAGAATAAATTTCTTCGTAAAATCTGGATACTGTAAGATTGGTTCGTTGGTAAGCAATTCTTTGCAATCCTCAAAACATTTAATGAACTGTGGTGTGTGTTCGATTTTTGCACCCTTTTTTAGACAAGATGTTAATGGTTTTGTTACTCGAGCAAAATCTTTTATGTATCTTCTGTAGAATCCAAGTAATCCAAGAAAGGATTTTATTTCTTTAGTTGTTTTTGGTAATGGGTACCTATTAATAGCTGTGATCTTATCGGGGTTTGGCTTAATACCTTCAGGTGTCACAATGTGTCCTAAATAAGTAACTTCCTTCTTTAGGAACTCACACTTATCCAATTGAATTTTGAAATTTGTCTCTTTTAGTCTTTTAAACACTTTATCCAAATTTACAATGTGTTCTTGCAACGACGTGGAAAATACTATGATGTCGTCTAAATAAACTAAACATATCTCATTTTGTAATCCTCTCATAATATCGTCAATTACTCTCTGAAAAGTTGCTGGGCTATTCTTTAATCCCATTGGCATTCGAACGTACTCATAGTGTCCGTTCTCTACAGTAAAAGCTGTTTTCTGGATATCCTCAGGTTTCATTTCGATTTGGTAGAAACCACTAGCTAAATCTAAAGTTGTAAAGTAGTTACACCTGCCTAATTTATCCAAAACATCGGTAATATTTGGGATGGGATAGCGGTCGTCTATCGTTTTTTTGTTGAGCTTGCGGTAGTCCACTACGATTCTGAATTTCTTTTTACCGGAAGCGTCCGCTTTTTTTGGTACTATCCAAATATTCGACGACCAAGGCGAGTTGCTCGGCCTAATAATTCCTTGGTCCAACATGGATTGTATTTGTCTCTGTACTTCTGTTTTATATATATATATATATATATATATATATATATATATATATATATATATATATATATATATATATATATATATATATATATATTTATAATGGCTATACACCCCAGTGTGGGGTTAAACCGCAAATGCTTTCTAGATCCGATTTCTTAAGTCTTATTTGTTTATCTTATCTTCTTGACAATATCTCTCCATTTTTTCCTGTCTCTAGTTCTTCCTCTCCATTCTCTGACTCCTGCCCTTTGGAAGTCTTCTTCAACTTCTTGCATCCACTTTGATCTCGGTCTTCCCCTTCTCTTTTTTCCTCCTGGATTCCATTCTATCATTGCGTATGTCACTGCCTCATCGCCTGCTCGCCAAATGTGACCTAACCATCTAACTCTGCATTGCTTTATTTTAGTTACGATGTCTTCCTTAAGTTCTTCCTTAATTTCTGCATTTGTTCTGCTTCTATATTCATTTTGCTCTGTTCTGATTGGTCCTAGTATGGTTCTCATAATCTTTCTGTCTGCTATTCTTAAGTCTTCTTCATCTTTTTTAACCATCGTCATTGTTTCTCCTGTATATAATAATATTGGCCTAATTATGGTGTTATAAATGCTCATCTTACTTTTTTTAGTCAGTGTTTTGCTTTTAAGTAATGTTTTGTTTGCAAAATAAGCTTTATTCGCTGCTAATATTTTTTCTTTTATTTCGGATTTTCTTTCTCCGGATTTACTTATTGTAACTCCTAGGTATTTGAAGTATTCTACTTCTTCAAACTCAGAACTTCTTATTTTGATTTTTTCTTTTATTGGTTTTTTCCCTAATCTTAATATTTTTGTCTTTTCTTGATTTAATCTTAGCCCCATTACCTCCCCTTTCTCTCTTATTTCTTCTAGCATTTCTTTCATTATTTTTCTGTTCTTTGCAATAATAGTAATATCGTCTGCATATGCAATTATTTGACCACCTCTTGTTCTGAGATTTCCTTTATTTATATTTCGTAGTACATATTCTAATGCTAGATTAAATAGCGTTGTTGATAATGCATCTCCTTGTTTCATCCCTTTATTTATAATGAATTCCCCTGTCTCTCCTCTTTGTGCCTTTATGCTTATTTTTGTAGTTCTCATTGTCATTTCTATTAATTTTCTGAGTTTATGTGGAATTTTTAATTTTTTAAGTGCTATCATTAACCCGTTCCTTTTAATTGAATCAAATGCCTGTTTGAAGTCTATGAATAACATTTCCAATTCTAATTTATACTCGTTTGCTTTTTCCATTATTTGTTTTATTGTGTGTATTGCATCTATTGTAGATCTTCCTTCTGTGAATCCACATTGGTACTGTCCTACTGTCTTCTTTGTGATCTTTGATAACCTCTTTTTTATTATTGATGTCAATATTTTATATGTTGTATTTAGTAACGTTATTCCTCTATAATTTTCACAGATTTGTTGGTCTCCCTTTTTATGTACTGTTATGATCTGCCCTACCTCCCAGTCCCCTGGCATTTTCTCTGTTTTCCATATATTTTTCAATAGTGCCAGTATTTTTCCTCTTAGTTCCCTTCCCCCGTATTTTATTAGTTCCATATTAATGCCATCTTTACCAGGGGCTTTTCCATTTTTGCTTCTCTGTATTACTTCATCCAATTCCTCTAATGTTGGTTCTTTTGAAATTTCGATATCTACTTCATCTGCTTCTTCTTCGTGCACCGTTTCCTCCTCGTTATGCATTTCTTCTTCTGTTGTTTCCTCCGTCAAGAGCTCTTTGTAGTAATCTCTCCATACTTGTTTGTATTCTTGGTCCTCTATTATCACTATTCCCTCTCTATTTTTTATTCCGTTTGTTTTGCCCTTGTATTTTTTGTTTTGTTCTTTAATTTTTTTGTAAAAACTTTTCGCATTTCTGTTTGTTCTTTCCTGCTCTATTTCCTGCATTTTTTGTCTACCCATCGTCTTTTATTTTGCCTTATCACTTTCTTAGCATTCCTTCTTAATTTTTCATATTCTTCTCTGTCTTCCTCTTTATCTGTTCTTAGCCATTTATTTCTGGCTTGCACTTTTTTCCTGTTATTTCTCTACATTCCTGGTTATACCATTCGTTTTTTGTTTTAGCCTGACTTTTACCTATCTGCATATTTGCACCTTCTTCTATTGATTTTTTTATCGTCTCCCATTCTGTGTTTATATCTTCTGCTTTATATTTCTCTTTTATTTGAACTGTTACTGCCTCTTCATATTTTTTTTTTACTTCTTCATTACTCATTTTATTGACATTCCACTTTTTATGTTGGTTTTTTTGTTTTGTTTCAATTTTATATACTTCTGTTTTATATACAAATGGATAACGGTATGACTTAGAATAAATGGGCATTTCGTCAGTAGTTTTTATGGAATGTTTCATTTGGTTAGTAAAAGTAAGTGGTTCACCTTTTCTGTGAAATATTGTAGAATATTTTCTACACAGTTTTAAAATTTGTGCCTTCTCTTCGCAATTGAGATGGCCAGTTCGAATAAGCTTGTCAATATCTACTGTTTCGGTGTTTTCGTTTGGTATAATGTCGGCATAAAATAGGTCATAAGAATTATATTCAAAAGGTACAGTTTGGAGAGGTTCAGACAGAGAGAAAATAATTTCGTCATCAGTATTATTACGTATTTCAACTATAGCATTACCATTTTTAGCTTCAGAAAGTATAGAAGGGATTTCGCAATTTTTTATGAATTGTCTGGCAATTAAGATATCACCGGATTTTTGACAGACGGGAATATTGGTTACAATACGACTATGGGGATCGATTTTCCTTTTAAAAATAGCTGGATTACTTTCCAAATAATGAATTGGCAAAGTTGTCTCAGGTGTAATTAATTTAGAATTTGTAAGATACAAATGAGCTTGTAACATTTTTAAGGTATCTATGCCTAAAAGGCCATCAAAGATATCATGGAAAGCAAAAAGGTGGAATTTAAAATCACCAGATTTATTAAATTCATCAAATATGGGGATCATTGCACAATTTTGTTGAGTTGATGTCTGAAATGCTGCCGATACAGTAAAAGGTTCCCTAAATATTTTATTTTTATAGAATTTTTGGGCAATTTCGGGCTTTAAAAAGGACTTAGTCCCTCTAGTATCAATCAATAAAATAATGGGTGGATTAGAAATTTTGAGATAGGGTAATTCTTTTTTATCAGACGAAATGTTAAGTTCTATCAAGGAGTGTCGTTGGTCAGGTCGGTTTCGTGAAAATTTTGGGAATCGACATCATTTATATATTGATAGTTGTCACAATATTCATCTGAATTATAAAAGTTTTGATTATCTTCTTCCTCAGGTATTACCTCTGTGTTAAATAACTCTTCATGATAGAAATTTGGATTTTGGCCTGTGCTTTTAAAATGATTATAATTTTGTCGGAAGTGTGGTGCTGTATTTCGTGTATAAACACTCATAGGAGTAGGTTTGGCTTGATTATTATTTGGATTGGGCTTCCAAACATTTTTTGGTTTACCGAAAACTTGAGAATTTGTAAAATATTTGGTTTGAGGTGGATTTGGGTGTCTTGGAAGTTGTACAGGACCTCTGGGAAATTGAGGTCGGTAGTTAACTGTCTGAGTTATATCTGGTTGAAAGTTAGATGTAGAAGGTTGGCTCATTCTTGGCTGAGAATATTGTATATTTGGCTGTCGAATTGATTGAAAATGATTGACATTTGGATTAGTTGGTTTTCGAATAAAATTATTATTATTATTAGAATTATTGTGATTAAAAGTTTGATTTTTCTGATAATACTTAATATTATCCTCCTCTCTAATAAACTGAATCGCTTGCTCTAACGAAGTAGGTCGCATTGCACGAATAATGGGCCCTAAAGGCTCCCTAAGACCAGCTAAAAATGATTTTAATGCCTGCTTCGTAAAGAAAGCTCTTTTGGATTCACGTTCCTGACTAATATAGTGCAAATCTATATAATTACAACTAGCATTTAATAAAGTTAAAAGTCTTTCATGAAAAGAATATGGAGATTCATTAGGTTTCTGTTTGATATTTACTAAATCTTGATTCAAGCAATTTTCATCACGATGATCACCAAAATTGAGAATCAAAGTATTTTTTATATCTGGCCAAGTTTTAGCGCCGCTTATGGCTACTATTTCTTCTGCTTTGCCTTCTAATTTATTAAGAATACCATTTAACAATAAAACATTTTGAAAACTGGCTAAATTATTCCTATCAAAATAATGGTTTAAAATGGATTCAGTTGCATTCACAAATCTGTGAAGTTTATTAATATTTCCATCAAAATTTGGAATAATTGAAAAAGTTTTTATATCTAAAATAGGTGTTGCTATTTTATTTTTTAATTCTAATTTACAAAAATTATGAATTAAGCCTAACTCTTCGTTAATATCGATTTCGCTAAAGGATTCGTTTTCAGAAGAGGAGTCTGACATAAACAAAAATTACTTACCACATCCGTGCTGCACACTGTCTTCCTCGATGGAGTTCACTGGCAAAACTGGGATACTGGTTCTCGATTTTCGTGAAGGGTTAAAACTCAAAGAACTTTCCGCGGTGGATTTTCCCGAAAATCTGTACTTACTGCGCCACTTATAGTTTTCCCGAAGGCAAAACTATTTTTAAAAAACAAATACTTTATTAATTAACTACAAAAATACGAAAAAGATCGGACAATTTTATATAAAGATTTAATGCTCCTTCTTTGAAGTTTAAGAACAGACTGAATTATATCTATATAAAAATGCAGTGGTGAATGACAATATAAAAATGCAAAGTAATCTTTATTACAAAGTTCATTAAACACAAATCCTAGATCATCATTCTTAGGTGAATGGCTAGAACAGGGCCGGCTCCCATAACTCACGTGAACACAAAAAGATCATGAACAATATAAACCTGCCGATCCACCAAGATACCGAGGATGCACGAAATACCCGTCTCCGTTCTAGAAAACCACCAATGAAAACGGCAAGAATGATACATCAGGAGTTCAACATCACGAATGCATGGTCCCTAAAATGGAACGAATGGCAAAATAACATGCCCGGCATTACCCACAAGCCACCAGGTTTTGATCTTCCACGCAAAACATGGTCCACTCTAAATAGGATCCGAACCAGACATGGCAGATGTGCATACATGCTACATAAATGGGGAAAGAATCCATCTCCTCAATGTGACTGTAGGGAGAACCAAACCATCGACCACATTATTCAAGATTGTCCCTCAAGATCCTACAATGGTAGCCCTGAAGACTTCCTGTTTGCAACTTCAGAGTCAATTGATTATATAAATACACTTGATGTTTGTTTGTAACTATTTAATGTTTGTCAAATACCTATATTACTAGTGTTTGTGTATTTGTTCTGTTACGTAAAAATATGAGTCATATTAAAAACCTGTAAACATGTTTATTACTAATATCCTTATTTATTCGAGTACTTTCTAGGTCATGAATACCTGACACACGATGTTATAAAAACAAAGTTCGAGGCGAGTCGATGGGAAGTCCAGTTTGCCCTTACCGTTTTCGCCGTCCAGTCTAGTCGAGAGGATTGTCGACTTTTCGAGATAACGGCAGTTTTTGTATATAAACGAAACATTTTATATGGAGGAACAATTAATGAAGAAGATTCGCGCCCGCGATTTAAATGTTACGTTCGTCTATATAAATTATGTATTATTAGTTAAATAAATTGTTATAAATTATCATGCCTTTTAATAAATTAAAATAAGAACATTAAATTAGAATTAACTCACAACAGTTCTAAATGTGTTGTAATTGCCATACGATAAATAAATAAATCTTGGGACGACATATCTTTTTACAAGTACTTTATCTTTTTACTTTGTTTTAGAATAAAGAAGTGATAATTGGAAAATTAAAAACATGTTTGATAAATATTTTTATTTGTTATAATACCTACTGATAATGTAATTCTCCTGAAGATAGTAACATTATAGTTTTAGGAACATTCAGTAATCTTTGACACATCTTTAATTTCAATCGTTTTTAGACTTTAGACGTTTTTAAAATACAAACATTTTTGTATTTTGAGAACGATTTCCGAAGTGGAAATTGAAACGTTAATAAATGTACTTTAACCTTTAATTGTGGCTTATTCCCATTTAAATAGTAATTATTATAACTGGTCTAATAAAAAAAATCCAAAAGTAACATTTTGTGAAATGTCCAGAGGTACACGTTCTTACCCTATACATTGAATTCACTCTTCTTTCCTTATATTAGTGTAATAATTTTCTCCGCATCCATCACAATTATATTCTTCTTGTACCTATATCGACACATGGATCGTCATCGCTCTATAATGTTAAATTACTGTCTTGTTCTGAACTAGTCTAATTTTTATCTCATAAAATCACTTGTTGATTACTAAAAATGAAGGTTACACGGAATAATTCACAGAATAATTATTTTCAGTTATTGGATCTTTTAATCAGTCCATTGTATCTTTGTTCCTAGATCGAGTCTTAGGCTTCTAATAAAAAAACTATAAAAGGAAGTATAATTTTCACCTTCTTTAAATAGTTTAACTTTGCTCTTATAATTCCAGCCCTGGGAATTCAACATTGTATTTTAAAGGGTAGTGACTTAGCCCCTTTTCCCCGTGTTCTATCTTCTTCTTCTTCATGTTCCGCTCCTATCGGAGATCGAAAATCATTCTGGCAATTATAATTTTGTTGGTTACGCGCCTGAATAGTTCAATTGAACTGCATCTAAACCATTCACGGAGATTGCGTAGCCACGAGATTTTACGTCTACCTACGCTTCTTCTGCCTTTGATTTTACCCTGCATTATATTCCTTAGTAGTTCGTATTTTTCACCTCTCATGATGTGCCCCAACCCCAAGTATTCCAATTTCCTGATTTTTATAGAATTTAAAACTTTGCATTGTTTTCCTAGTTGTTTGAGAACTTGTTCGTTTGTTTTGCGATCCATCCATGATATTTTCAAAATACGTCGGTAACACCACATTTCGAATGCTTCTAGGTTTTTAATGTTGGATTTTTTAAGTGTCCAAGCTCCAACCCCATACAAAAGGGTAGATAAAATATAACATCAAAGCATTCTTATTCGGAGCGATATATTGATATTGCGATTACAAAAAAGTTTTCTTAGTCTATTAAAAGTTGACCATGCAATTTCAATGCGGCATCTTATTTCCTTTGTCTGATCAGTATCTTCTGTGATCCATGCCCCAAGGAATTTGTAGGAAGATATTTGTTCAATTTCTGTATTATCTAGTACTAGCTTAACTTTGATGTTTTGTGCTTTTGTAAATATCATGAACTTGGTTTTCTTCAAATTTATTTTTAGTCCATAATCGTTGCAATATATATTTAGTTGTTCGGCAAGGTGTTGCAGTTCTTCTAGTGTTCCTGCCAAAAGGACGGTGTCGTTAGCATATCTTATGTTATTAAGTGGCTCACCATTTATTAAAAGGCCCTCAATGACTTCGGCAAGCGCTAATTCTGAGATGGCTTCACTGTATAAATTGAATAACAAGGGTGGTAAAATACACCATTGGCGGACCCCACGGCGAATCTGGATATCTTCGGTTAGTTTGTTTTTAACTTTCACTTTTGCTGTTTGGTTCCAATAGAGGTTACATATGATTCTAATGTCTCTACTGTCTATGTTTTTATTTAATCAAATTTCTTTAAGCCGATTATGCTGCACTCTGTCAAATGCCTTCTCAAAATCAATGAAACAGGCATATACTTCCTGATATATATCTAAGCATATCTGCGAAAGAACACTTACTGCAAACAGTGCATCTCGTGTTCCCAGTCCTTTCCTAAATCCCATTTGTGTATTACTTATGCCTTTATCTAATTTCTTATGTATTCTATTGTGAATTACTTTTAAAAACCATTCCAAGACATGACTCATTAAGGCTATGGTGCGATGTTCATTGCACTCCTTTGCATTAGCTTTTTTGGGTAGCAGTATGAATGTTGATTGGAGCCATTCTTTAGGTATTATACCTTTTCTATATATGGTATTGAATAGATCCAAAAGAAGATCAATAGATTCAGTATTCACAATTTTGAGTAATTCAATAGGAACTTCATCAGGCCCGGGAGATTTACCACCTTTAGTTTGTTTCATTGCATATTCAATTTCTTCACGTATAGTGGCAGGCCCAGTATCATCCTTAAATTCTTTTGGTGCTTCTGTTCTCTCTTTGTCTTCAAAAAGTTGTGCTATGTATTGTATCCATCTCTGCATTTTTTTGTTTATATCTCCCCTTAGCTTCTTTTATTCGTGTTCAATAAAATAGAACAATTATTGCTTTATACTATTTTTCTAATTCTCCGGATTGAAGAAAATAAAAAAATATTCCGCTTATGTGGCTGGTATGTTAAACCCATTTGTGAGGAAGTGTGGATAGAAATCTGCTGGACCATAAAATTGTTTTAAACCTTGCAAATCGGCATACTCCTCCACAGGAGTCACAAAAAATATCTAATCGGCGAACTTGTCCATCCAGGTAATTATATAGAAAGTCGTTCAAAAGAAAAACAACATTGTCACTGCTTTATTTGCCAACTATTTCTGGATACACATAGAATACCCTCTCTGATGTTGAAAGTATATTAACATTGAAGAGACACGTAAAAAGCTGTCGCTTATAATTGACGTCATTGATTTATATTAGGAATGGATAAGTTCCTACCATAGTATAGACACATTGATTTCCTTGACACATCCTGAGAGCTTAGTGTTCTGGATTTACGCTTTCTTGAATAAAATTCTGCTGCTCGTCTCTTATAAAGGTTATTTTCTATCTTAAGATGGTTTATTTCAGTCTTTATGTTTTTTGTTCTTTTTACTAGGTTCCACCATGTTCTTTTACAGACATCTCAACTTAGCTAAAAACTTGTCACGATATCTTAAATTTGGTCGTAAAAATTTTTCTACAAAATTCATAGAATTCAGAACAATCTGGATGTTTGTTTCTCTTTAAACATCAGAAATAACTTTTTCAAGTTCTTGTTTAATCTTTTTTGCTATAATATCTAACACTTCCTTTAAATGAGGATATGTGATGATAAATGATCACATGATCCGCATTTATCTGTGGGGGCTATTCCACCACTTTTTATAGGTTTAACTAAGTTCTCGATTTTGCTTTTCATAATAACACGCAAGGCTATAAATTCTTAACGACACACGTTCTTCTCCTCGAGTACGATATTTTTTTTATTGGAGTATCTCACCTTGTATGTAACAACACAATCTTTTAAAGTTACTTTATTCTTATATTTCCCAGGGCGTCTCCTTTCTACCGGTACAATTCTTATCAACCACAAAACACAGATCACACACCGATTTTACGTTTAATTATTAAATTCTCAACAATAAAAAATTCTAATAATTAGAATGATGATATATGACTACAATAACAATATTAAACAAAAACTCGCAGTATATACGGAGTGTTAACTAAGATGTCAACTTTATAATCTTAGCAAACTGTAGTAAACTAGAAATTTTGTAACAAATTTCACCTTCGTGTCAATTTGTTTCTATTTATCTGGACATTTTCAATAAAATATATATTATTATCTTCGAATTATTTCACAATGTAAATATGAGGAGGTAAAATGCAAACAAGCTTAAGTCAAAAATAAGTAATTTTTCAGGGAGGGCGAAAAACTTGTAATTTTGCTCTGAAAAGGGATAATGAGTTCTAATTAATGTTATTCAATAGTATTGGTTCCAAACATGAGATTATTATACTTATTTCAGTTAGGCTAGCTAAAAAATAGTTTAAAAGATTGATTTTGATTTGGCAATAAGATCTTTTACACGAACTCAGTGGAAATAAGTCGTTTTGCATGTAAAATGTTGTGGACATAAGATGATTTGCACGTAAATAAAGTAAAAAAGCAATAAAGTGAAGGAACAATGGTTTTCTGAATGAACTTCTAATTTTGTAAAATAATAATATGGGCCTTACTTAAGTGATAAACTTTTTCATAATAGGTAGTTAATGCAACAAACAAACAGTTTTTTAAATATGGAAGTCACAGCGCTTATCGTCGAGACAGTCACTCATTACTTCCTGCTCCTCATTAGCAGCTGCTGTAGTGGGCTCATCAAAAATCAAACTCTTGTACAAACCAAGGTGTAGGTCAAAAAAATATTTTTTTCGAAAGTTTGGGAACATCTTTGTCTTTTCTTTGAGTAACACATGAGGAAGTGGGAGTTCTTTCAGTCTCACTTGTCTCTAAGATTTTTTCCCTTTCTTTCTCAAAGATATAAAATACTTTTTCTTTCATACTTGTAGTTTTTCAAGCCTCTTACCAACACAATATTTTTGTAAGACTTTACTTTTCCCTTTTTTCGTAGGTGTTCAATTTCTTCTTGTGTACGGTCGAATATTTCAATTGTCTTTAGTTCACTAATTGATTGAATGTCCTTATAGTATTCAATTAGCTTATTAGTATCAGAAGTGTCCAATTTTCTCCTAGTGCTCTTATCTTGCCTATACCACTGATTGATTCTTTGTGTGTTTCCAAAAACTAAATCAGTGTTCTCAGGACAATATTATTTTTATTTTCCTACATCCCTAAATATCAGCTTTTTCCAAATAGTTAAACAGAGCCGATGATATTTCCACACTGTCTTTTTCCTGCCTGCTTCTCTGTACAAGTGTAGAACATCTGGTTTTGAGTTTTTAGATCTTTGGAATTGTGGTTGAATTTGTTGAAGATCAAAGCAAAAGCTAGCAGAATGAGAAACATCCATTTCCATGTACTCATTAAGTGCCTTTGTCGGTGCAAACAGACTGCCGGTGCACTTTTAATGTGTTCTTTGAGAAGGCAGCACGTACTGTAAGTATTGGAGACAGGTGACTTAAAACCTATGTTAATATTTCACTTAGTCTATTAATACTTAACTCACTACTCAGATATAATCTTTTGGACTTCTATCTTCTGTAAAGTGATTTAGTTCCTCTGAGCTTTTTTATGTACTCTCAACACTTTCCTTCTACAAATAGTTCTTATTTTTGGTAAAGTCACTTCCTCCTTTGCCTCCTTTTTCTTTAACAGCAAACCCAAAATGCACTTTCTTGGCTATGTTTTTATTATAGTTTCTCCAATATCCATAACAATGCAAAAAAGCTTTAAATATACCGAAGTTTTAGCACCACACAGTTGGAAAAAAGTATTGTATTGGCTACTTTTTCACAGGTCCAGGTTTTTTATTTTTGTTTTTGTTTACCGACCTAGGCCTATGTCTTTTGATTTGTATTGTATGAATCAGACTAGCAATTCTATTGTCTTGTCATTTCGTGTTTGAAACTTTATAAAACTCTTCTTTGAAAGCGTTGATGTAAGTAGGCCTTATTTTTAAGCACGTGCAACGTTTATTTTGTGCTTAAACGGTGCAAAAACTAGAGCTCTTTTAGGAGCTACATACCTGGTAATTTGTTCACTTTTCATTTTTCTTCCTGTAACTTTTCTCTTTCTAGTCCCTTCATTTCCTTCACCAACACTTACACTTTCGTCTGCCCCATATATTATCCTTTAAATAATAAAGAAATTTCTAATTGTTTTTAAATACTTTGGCAATAAATCCTCACATAACCTCAAATTTGTCTTACTGGGTCAGCTGAGTGACAGTTGTAGAGTTCCTATCGGTTTGTTGGAAATAAGCTTTTTAGCATGTACCAGTATAGTGGAAATAAGTATGTTCCACTATAATAGATAATAGAAGTATGTAAAGGTGATTTTTAACATGATTTTACCATTGGTAATAACTTTTTTGCATAAATCAGATAAAATAAACCACTTTGGTTACAAGAGAACAATGCATTGGCTCAACTCATCTAACTCAACTTTGATTTTTGTGTGACTTAAGGCTGTTTGCATGTTACCTCCTCATATATGCACTGCTTTTCAGCATTCGTTTTTACGCAGTACGCGATTTCTTAAATTCTGAACTATCAGTCCTCAGTCATCATCAGTTGTATGTTTGGGACACATCCTTCTTTTTAAAAATTTTTCATTATATAGCCTTAATTATTAAGACGATTTTAAATGTGAAATATCAGTAATCGTTAAGCTTGACTCCGTAATAATATACATGAACATTTTTTTGAATTTCTAAAAGTCGAAAAAGTACAAAAAACAATTTTTTCTGAGAGAGGCTAAGTGTCTAGATAGTATTTTATAAAAGGTGAGACAGATATTTATTTACTTACTTTAAGAAGTTCAAAGCCACATATTGCACCAAATATTTGACCAACAATGTAAATTGGTACATTAATTAACGAAACTTTACCAAAAATAGCAGCAGCTGTAGTTACAGCTGGATTAATATGTGCTCCAGAAATATGACCAAATACCTAAAAAATAATTGAAATTTGGAAATAAGGATATGCTTGACTTTAGGAAATATTTTTTGAATATTTTATATATACACATATACATTATTTTTGAATAGTTTATTTTATAATAATATTTTAAGGATATTTAACACAATATACCTCACTAGGATGATTTATCATCATCAAACATCAAATTCATGAAATGAGCAACTCTGAGCAATAAGAGAAGACCGAAAAACATATGCAATGGTAAATAAACAAGCTAAAAAGGAGAACAAAAATTTCAGAAAAGAAAATGAAAGGATCGGTAAAGGAAAAACGTAAAATGATATTGTTCTATGTGGAAAATGATATAATAAATCAAACAGATCTCAAAAATGCCATAGAAAATTATTTCTAAACCAACCAATAGCCTCAAGTAAAAGGAAAATACAAAAACAAAATTAAAAACTTAATTGCAATTTCACAGGCACAACCCTGTGGAATTATTAATATTTCTGTTCACCTTATTAATATTTCGAGAGAGCTTTATCCTTTCTTAACATTCTTGTAGAAACGAAAAGTACAATCATAGCACAACGTGATTTTCTACTCTCCTAAATTAACGCACCACCCCAACTGTACCATAATTTTTAAACTAGTTTTCTTTTGAATCCTTAATTGGATTTCGAAAACTTTTTGTAGCATTTTTGTATCTAAATAATTACTGTATTAATGTTTTCTGGAAAATGTCAACGTTTTACCCATATACGGGGTGTAAAAATAAAATTGCTTTTTCATCTTATTTTGCAACACCCTGTGGAATTTATTAGAAGCAAACGCTACGTCTTATTAATATTTCGAGATAGCTTCATTTTTTTCAACATTTTCATAAAAAATCATTGATAACCTTATTATCAAAAAAGAAAAGTACGTTTAAAATATAGTGTAATTTTATTGAATTATAATACTCATTAATGAAATTACTTAGTTGGCTATGAAATATCAAACAATTTGACAAGACAAACGACCATATGAGACGGCGTGGACAAGAAAGAAAAAGACTTAAAACACCACGCCAAGATCAGTTTATCAGGCTTCGTGCTATAAGAGAACGTTTTATCACAATGAGATAAATTGATTGATTGAACGATTACAAATACAAGTGACAGATGTTCATAATATTCAAATTAGTAGACACACTATACAAAGGCGTCTCGCTGAACAAGATCTGCATGTAAGTATACCAGTCAGAGCACCAGCTTTAAACGTAAATCATCGTAGAAGTAGACTACAATTTGCTAGAAAGTACCCTGACTGGAACGTTGAATACTGGGAGCACGTGTTGTTTCAAGAGTTATTCAACGGCAAAGAAAATGCTATGCATAGTGCAACATAAGACCTATTTGTTTATTCAATGGAGGATCTGTAATGGTTTGGGAAGGAATATCTTCTACAGCGCGAACCGACGTTCTTGCTTTACGAAAAGGTTTCTTAACCAGAGAAAGGTATATTACAGATATTTTGTCTAACTAAGTAGTTCTATTTGCTCCTGATATAGGAAAAATTCCCTTTTAATGCATGATAATGCTCGACCACATGTTGCACGTCTGGTCAGTGATTATTTGGATGACGTTGAAATACAAAACATAAACTGGCCACCCTGCAGCCCTGATTTAAATCCAATAGAGAATTTGTGGAATATTATTGATCGCTAACTCAGGAGCAGACAACCACTACCTGTCTCTCTTGACGACAAAGAAGTTATGGTGAGAGAAGTTTGGGATGCAATTGATCAAGACCAAATACGCCGCTTGATTTTAAGTATGCTTCGTCACTGTGAAGAAGTAATTGGATGTAGAGGTAGAAATACTCGTTAATAAGTGTTTTAAGAGAGGGAATTGGTCAAGATTATTTCGGTTATGTTAGGTTTTCGTTGTAATAAATGTCAATAAAGTTTATATAAGTAGTGTTTACTTTGCTTTAAATGTTAATTAAAACTTGTTACATTTAAAGTTCTGTATAATCTTTAATAAGACAGATATCGAGATAATTTTTGTACAAAAATCTTTTAAAAAAGGATGAAGATATCTCGAAATATTCATAAGATGTTGCGATTCATATATTCCATAGAGTGTTGCAAAATAAGATGAAAAAACACAACTTTATTTTTACATCCCGTATACGGGTAAAACGTTGATATTTTTCAGAATGGTGATTTACTAAAAATAATATATTAATAATAATAATAATAGAGTCGAAAGAACTCGAAAAGTAATTAAAAGAGCTGAAGAAATAATTCTGAACACTCCAAGACCCTCACAACATGATCCAAAAAACAACACAGCTCAACACTGCCTAGACACATTAAAACAAAAACTCTCCGTTTATTCAGGTCGCCTAAGGAGATACAAAGTTAGTAACAATCGTAAATGCGACAATATACTTTTTGAGCATGCAGAGAAGGCTTTCTATAGGAAACTGAATTCCACTGTAGAAAATGTAAATAAATCCTACCCAAGCCATAAAAAAATTCATGAGTTTTGGGGAAACCAACTTTCGACCCAGCTACTCATAACAACAATGCTGGATGGATTGAAGACACGACGAACAACTGTCAACACTACAGGACTATTCTTTATGAACCTTTCACCACTGAAGAAGTCTCGAGCATTATCAAAGAGCTTCATAACTAGAAATCTCCTGGTCCAGACGGAGTTCAAAACTTCTGGCTAAAAAAGTTTTGGAGTGTTCATGAGCTTTTAACAGTATTTATTAATATTATTATTTCTAATTCAATTACTTGTCTTATAACTTTGTACAAATTGGTCACATCCTGTGTAGCCCGGCGTATCTACCAACACTTTGCTCTGAACAATATCATAGAGCCTCAACAGAAAGGATCCGCTAGGGGCTCCATGGGCTGCAAAGAACAACTTACTATCGACTCAGTCATTTCTAACCAGGCATATACAAAAAAAAGAAACCTTTTTACTGCCTTCATTGACTACAAGAAGGCTTTTGATTCAGTGCCGCATGAATGGCTTATGGATATATTGAAAATGTATTAAGTCGATGATAATCTCGTGACCTTTTTGAAGCATATAATGGCAGAGTGGAAGACTAAAATTCACCTTCAAATACCTGGTAAAACCAATATCAAAACTAAAGATATCCCTATTAACCGGGGCCTTTTCCAGAGAGACTCGTTGAGCGCAGTTTGGCTCTGTCTAGCGATGAACCCACTATCTCAGCTGCTAAACTCCACTGACTCAGGATTTAGCATCAAAAATAACAACACTCTTGTGCCAAAGCTAAATCATCTGTTGTATCATCATTCAATCTTCGCTTATTCACTGCTGGACATAGATCTCCCTCATAATTTTCCATCTATTTCGATCTTGTGCCTCTTGCATCCAATTCCTATGACAACGTTTTAGATCGTCAGTCCAATGTGTTGGTGGACGACCTCTACTTCGGTAGGCATCAGCTCTTGGTCTCCATTCAAGTATCCGCTTTGTCCATCTATTGTCTGTCATTCGAGCCACGTGACCTGCCCAGTTCCATTTTAGTGTTGCTACTCTCTCTACTGCATCAGCCACTCCTGTTCTTTGTCGTAACTGGCGATTTGGGATCTTGTCTCGTAGTGAAACGCCCAACATAGCACGCTCCATCGCCCTTTGACACACACGGATCTTTTGAACTGTTCTCCTTGTCATGGTCAACGTTTCGGCACCGTAAGTTAACACTGGCAAAACACACTGATTAAACGTTTTTCTTTTAAGGCATATTGGTATATCAGACGATTTGAAAATATGGTTCAGCTTGCCGAAGGCTGCCCAAGTCAGTCTTATACGACGGAGAAGCTCAACGGTTTGGTTATCTTTTCCTATACGAATCTCATGACCTAGGTATTTATAGGCCATTACCTGGTCTATGGATCTTGTTCCTACGCATATATCTTCGCTAACTACAAGATTTGTCATCATCTGGGTTTTAGATATATTTATTTTCAATCCCCCTTCTAGCGAGGAAAGGTAGAGCTGATTTAAAAGTTCTTTGGCCTCATCTATCCTATCAGCTATTAGTACAATATCATCTGCAAACCTTAGATGGCTAAGCTTTTCTCCGTTTATGTTTATGCCCTTGTCGGTCAGTTTTGCCCTTTTACATATATATTCCAATAGCGTAGTGAACAGTTTCGGCGATATGGTGTCCCCCTGGCGTACTCCACGTTGTATCGGGAATTTCTGGGTTTGACGATCACCCACTCTAACACTGGCTGTTGCGTTTTCGTATATATGTTTAATTATATTTATATACCGATAGTCAATTCGGCATTCTGTCAAGGCTTCCAACATTTTTTGTTGATTTACGGTGTCGAATGCCTTTTCATAGTCGACAAATATTAAAGCTAGTGGTTTATTATATTCAGTGCATTTTTCTATAAGATTTTTTATTACCAGTAGGTGATCGTTTGTTCCATAGCCTTTTCTAAAACCCGCCTGTTCTATGGGCTGATAAAATTCCAATTTATTTTCTAGTCGTTTCGTAATTATTTTTGTAAATAGTTTATAAATATGTGAAAGTAGACTTATGGGCCTGTAATTCCTGAGGTCGGTAGCATCCCCTTTTTTATAAAGTATGATAATTTCTGCGTTATACCACTGGGTTGGTGTTATTGCTTCCTGCAAACATCTAGTGAATAGTTTGGCAAGGACCTGCCATAATCTTTTTCCAGCCACCTTCAAGGCATCTGCCACTATTTCATCGCCTCCGGGGGACTTATTGTTTTTCATTTCTTGCACTGACCTTCGAACTTCATTGGGTGTTACGTCCGGTAAAATTTCAAATCCCTGATTATCTTTGGTAATGATCCACTCCGGTTACATTGCTGTTCTTTGTATAGTTGTCTATAAAAACTCTATCGTATTCATAATTTGAATTCTATCCTCAATGATTTGCCCCTGTTCATTTCTTAATTTGTGGACGTTTTTTCTTCCAATGGACAGGCTCTGTCTGAGTATTTTCAAGCTTTTGTTTTCTTCTATTACTCTAGTTATTTCCATCGTATTGTATCGTCTCAGATCTTTTCTAACTTCCTTTTTAATTTTCTTATTCAAAATTCTTAGTTCATTTTGGTTATGATCCTGATTTTTCCTAAGTTTTCTTCTTTCCTCTAGAAGATGTTTTGTGTTGTGGCTTAATTTTTTGTTATTATTTTCAGGACGAGGACAGTATTTCTTTTCAGCTTCTTTCAATATTTGGGTAATATTATTGTTCATTTCATTGATGCTGATATTCTCTGTCGTGTGTATCCAAACTAGTCTTAATATTTTCTTCGTAAAGTGTTATATCTTCTGGGAACAGCCACCTTCCACTTTTCTTTTTGAGGATCATTTTTGTTCTTTCAACTTCAGTGTTAAAAGTGGTTTTTGCTCTAACTAGTCTATGGTCGCTCCCTGTTGAAAATTTATTCAATACTGTTACATCCTGAACAATATCTTTCCGATTTGATATTATGAAATCAATCTCATTTTTTGTTCTTTGGTTCGGACTCTTCCATGTCCACTTACGTTGGGGTTTCTTTCCGAAGAATGAGTTCATCACAAAGAGATTTTCCTGATGTAAGAAGTCAAGAAGCCTGTTACCTCTCTTATTTCTCTCACCAAATCCAAAGTTTTCCATAGCAGATTCTGCATCATCTTGTTTGAATCCCAATTTGGCGTTAAAATCTCCAATTATCAATGTGTAATGTTTTTTTGAAGTTTGTATAGCTGCTCTGATATCTTCATAAAATTGATCAACTTCCTCATCCGGATGACTCGTAGTTGGTGCGTAAGCCTGTATAATTTTAAGTTTGTATCTTGGGTTTAATTTAAAAATAAGATAAATGACTCTGGTACATATACTTTTTATTGTGATTATGTTTGGTACCCATTTTTTATGGATTAAAAAACCCACTCCTCCAACAGATGAATCTTCGTTTCCTCTGAAATGGAACATATTTCCAGACTTAAGTATTATTTGATCTTCTTTTCGACGCCTAACTTCACTTATACCGATTATATCCCATTTTATGTGTTGTAGTTCATTCTCCAGTTCTATCATTGATGCTTCTGTTGATAAAGGTTGTACATTGTAGGCACATGTATGCATTTGTCGTTTGTTTTGGTGGCCTGATCTCTTCCGGTGATTCTTAGCACCCTCTGCTCCAACACTATTCTGACCGCCACCTTGGTCAGGGAAATTGGAACCGCCGGGGACTGAGGGCCGTACACTTGATGTATCCATCATGAGGGGAAATTTGGCCTTGAAACGTCGCGCTGGCCAAGCGTGTTGGCGAGTTTTAGAGTTGTAGTAGAAGGAAATATAGTGACCCGTCTGCCTTCGGAAACCTAATCGCCATTCGGGGTCGGAAGAAACAAGAGTTAGCCAAGAGAGGCTGATAGGAAAGATTAAAGACATTTCACTCAAGACAAGTTGAAAAAGAGTAAAATGTGAAGGCCCTTATGATCCGCCAGGTGCGTTTCATAAGCGTATGAGTATTTATTCACTTTGTGTTCCCGCTCATACCTCGGGGTGCTGTTGTATATGGATGATTTAAAATTAATGGCTTCCACTGGAAACCACCTAGATCAGATGCTAAAAACTGTAGAAAATTTCTCAAATGATATCAGTATGCATTTTGGACTAGACAAGGGCCGTATACTAAAATATAGTCAGAGGAAAGGTTCAGCCCGGAGGTTTCGATATACAAGATGGCCAAAACATCGAGACAATGCGTGAAAATGATATGTACAATATCTCGGAGTAAAACAAGCGCGAAAATTGACCATAAACAAATGAAAACTGAACTAACTTCTGAGTTCGTGCGAAGAGTAAGACAACTAAATCGGTCATATCTTAATAGTAAAAATTTGTTTAAGGCATTAAATACGTACGCCTGTTCTGCGCTAAGCTACTCGTTTGGTATAATAAAGTGGTCAAAAACGGATATAGAGGGTCTTCAGCGGAAAGTAAGAACACTTCTCACAAAGGCGCAAAAACATCATCCACGCAGTGCAGTAGAGAGAACAACATCACCGCGGTATTAAGGGGGAAGAGGACTTATGGATATAGGTGAGCAATTGGATAAACAAATTGTTAATTTAAGAACTTATTTTTGGGTACAGGCTGAGACATCTACTTTACATCGAGCAATTTTCGCAGTAGATGATACAACGTCGCTTAAACTAAGGGAACAAGAAATGCGCATAAACTACCTGACTCAACAAGAAAAAATGCGCACCTGGATGGGTAATCCTCTGCATGGGCGACATCTCAATCAGATCAGTCAAGAATATGTCGACAATACAGCGTCGAACTATTGGTTGACATCAGGAAAGATGTTTTCCGAGACTGAGGGATTCCTACTTGCCATTCAGGATCAGGTTATTCCAACTAAAAATTACCTGAAATATATTGTAAAAGATCCTCAAGTTCAAAATGACAAATGCCGTAGGAAATGTAGTAGGAAAGATTATCCATCAAGAACTAGCTGACAAACTGGGACTTCTCCAAACCGACCATCTTCCTTATTATCAATACGTCCCTTACAGAATGCTTGAAAACGACTACAAGCTATACTGGGACCGCACTGTGCTTACACCTATGTGCACCAGTGGTGCATAATAGACCGGATCTCATAGTAGTTAATAAACTTACTAGGCAAACAACACTTATTGATGTGACGATACTCAACACCAATAATTTACGTGTTAAATACAACGAAAAGATCGGCAAGTACAGAGATCTAGAAATACAAATCAGGAGACAATGGAAGGTACCCAGACAGTATCTATTATTCTATCTACTTCTGGTGTTATTCCCAAAAACCTCCTATCGAACATAAAACAGCTGGTTCTAAATGAACATCTTTATAAGGCCATGCAGAAAGCTGTACTCCTCGCGACGTCCAGATGTGTAAGAAAATTTTTGGGAGATACTCCAGTAAACCAAGTCACCTAGGGCTCGATAACACGAAAAGAGTCCCACCAGAGCTCAATCCTTTTAATACCGTAGGTATCTGGGATGAGTGAATTTTCCCCTTAGAGCGAGTGTGAGCCGTATGGCTAAATCTGGATAATAATAATAAGGTAAGACAAAAATTATTAAAATCCAGTTCAGAAGAAAAATAGCTTCAAACTTATAGTACATTTAAGGTGGTGCGTTAATTTTGGGCAGTAGTGTATATATACGATTATTAAACAGATACAGATGAAAAGATGAAAAGAAAATATTATTTTATATACTTACCTGTACACAAATCATAATGGCAAATCCAAAACCAAAAGTTATTATTTCAGGATTACCACTTAAACATCCTAAACATCCTAGAAGAACAAACGTACCGGTACCTGCAAACTCAGCAAGAAAGATAACGAATCTTTCCCAAGACGACATCTTGTCACAGACTTTAACCAATTTTTCTATAGTAAAATGTACCATGTTATACAAGTGGTTCAGTCTTGAGTTCTAATAGGAACATATTTATGAAAATGTTATTTTACTAATTATGCTTTACATCTGCTGCATCTGTTGGCTGATATTTGTATGATTAAATTAAAGCCCTGCATATTATTATTCACAATACAATCAGAATCAAAAGTAATGCTTCCAAGGATAAAAGTTTATAAGAAGTACTTTTATTGACAAATATACTGATATGTTATCTCTTTAAGGTAGTTCAAAATTATTTTCTAATTTTTTTTCTGCTTAATTAGCATATATGCATATAAAATGTTATAAAATTTATGAATATTATCTTTTTATGATAATTATATTTAGTTTATTAACGTAGTGAGATTATTTTATTTTAATAGGGTTTTCTTATACTTTTCATAAAAATATATTACAATTAAATATGAAGTCAGCTATATAATTTTTCTCGGTATATTCAAGCAACAATAGCAAGGAATATGATAGTATAGTATAGAGAAATATGTACTTCTCGCTACTTCAAAATAGACAGGTATTTGCCAAGATTTTCCAATAATACATATCTATAGTAAGTAAACCTATAGGCTTTAAGGTTTTTGTAGAAAAATTTCGGCATTGTTTTTTATTTATCAACAATTTAGTGCGAAATATGCGATCTTTTCGAATGTTCTCTTATAATTAAAAGGGTACCGATTTATACTTAAATATCAACATTTTATCTCTAAATATAAAAAACATTTCACAATAGCGTATTTTAAATTTTTTTTAAATTAATTTGGTACTCCAACAAGTGCAAAATAAAGCAAAATCTTAATTGTTTATGTTACTTAATCTTAAAGTTTTGTAAAAATAACTAACACTTTTGTGATTGGTCCCAAAGGGCGGCCTTTTACTGATTAACACATCCTATAAATTTCAACGCTGGTTTTGCGTGATTTTTAATACACAAAACCAAACTTATATGGAATCACCATGTATTTCAAACTAATATTTATTTCTTTTGAAAAATCTGCGTTATTGTTGCAAAAAATAAAGGTTTTTATTAAAAATAAACAAATAAAAAAAAACCAAAAAGAAAAATATGCCTTATGTGGGGTTAACGGATGTGCAACGGGAATAGATTATTGCTCTTGTGGAGCAATGAATGTCTCAGAGGGATATACCTGCAGTGGTAGGCGTAATGCAGGGTGTTGTGTCAAAAACCTATGCCAGCTATAATGAGTTAGGAACTTAAGAATAGACCAAGAACAGTCTTGGAAAATCTGGAACTGGAATAAAACTGGAACATTGAAAATTGGCAAAATGTGCTATTTTCAGACAAAACCAGGATTTGTCACGACGAAGACAAATAAGTGACTCTGAAAAAGTGCAGTGGGAAAAAATTTAATTTTCATGCAAGATAATGCACCTCCACATACCATTAGAGTCACTACTGACTTCCTTGAAGCAAAAAATATCGCTATTCTGTAGTGACCTGCTTGCTCACCCGAGCTTAACCCTATAGAGCATTGGTGGGTAAAGAATTAGACCTCGCCGGGATAATCCACAAAACACTGTACAGCTATGGTTTGTTTTTTAACCAGAAGGAGTTAACTAAAAAGACAGATTCACACCCAAGAAAGTTACTAGAAAAGTCACCAAATACATCTTCTTTTTTGGTTGATTATCTCGACCTTGCGGTAATGCAGTAATCTGTATCGGACAACCTCACACGTCGATTCTAACCTAACTTTGTTTGTTTATGTTTGAATAATATTTTTTTTCAATTCGCTTCCAATATATATTACAATAATTACAATAAAAAAAATGTTGGATAATTCTAAAGAATTTTTAGAGTTTATTTATCACATTGTAGAAGAAAATCGTCTTTATATCCATATATCTCTTGAATCCATGTTTTTTAACTATAATTTAGAGAATATTTTGATCCGGAGACTCAATGTTACAGATCTAAGTATGGGTTTTCACAGAAATTTGTATTTTAATTTGCAAATAGATCTTATATGCAACACAGCTATGAATTGGCTTGGTTTCATTAAAAGACATAAGATATTTTTGTAGGTTTGCATCTCTAAAAACTTACACTTTTATCTGCTCTCAAGTTTAAAATTCATCTCTAATTTGTTTTCCATTTACTCAAGTATGTATCAGAAAGTTGCAAGAGGGTTCAAAGATTTCTGAAATACTGTTCTTTTATACTGCGTAGACCATATTCTAATTCTGGTGTGATCAATTTCTTGAATCTAGATTTTTTTCTTATCAGAAGAGTTAACTTTAACTTTGCTTATTTTTAAGCTTAATAATCTAATCTCCTGAATTGCTACAGCCAATTTGTTTTACATATTCCTTCCCGTTCACTGCTTTAGAATTTACTTTTTCATTCCCATCACAGAATAAATTATGGTTTAAATATAGGTGTGGTCCTACTTCTCATGCCCGCTAATCAGTTATCTCATTAAATAGATTTGTTTAACTTATGTACCAATATCTTTAGGTTCTATTTGAAGCACCAAAATGCAAAATGATACTTTTTATAAATAAGTTTGTACTTGTATTTCCTTTAATGCTGGATTCTTATTTAATTTTGACAGTGAGTTTGTCTTATTTGTTATGAATAAATTAAATTTACTACAAAATACTGGATTTCTGTGAGATAATCAACAAATTCAATCTATTCTGTTACATTCTAGCATAATTTTGCAGTTTTCTTGTGGTGATCTACAACCAGGAAGAACAAAACCAACTGTATCAATACAGCATAAAAGTATGAATACCAAAAGCAAAGTCCATGACAATGATGCGAGTAACTAAAACACAACATTAATTTACTAAAGTTCTTTTATTGCGATGAAAACAAAATGAAAATGCTTCCCAACAAGTATACACTAAGTTTAAAAGACAGTTGCCGTTTTTCTTATGATAATTAGATATAAATAACATACGTTTATAAATTTATAAACATTTTAAACTATATTTAGTATAAATACCATCTAAAAAAATATCACATTAAATACTATTCACATATTATCAAATCCAAGTTATTACAAACAACTTAAACAGTCAGAAATCGATTTAGATATTAGAGGAAAATAATGTTCAGTGCACAATATATATTTGGGATATATATAAAAATAAAAATTTAATAATTTTACTAGTGTTCCAAATTATTCTCTCCATTTATGTCTCGGTGAGGTTCATTAATAACTACACCATTTTGATTTTCTTCATTTAGTTTTTCGGCAAAAACTGAATTTATTTCAGATATTTGAGCAAGAAAGTTTTGTTTTTGGTCAACAATCCAATGTATAAACTATTCTTTGAATAATTTCACCTAAAAAATAACTATGGTAAGACATTCATAACAGACAATAAATCAATCATCCTATAAACAGTACGATAAACAATCTATAGTTATGCTATGCAATAATTGCTGCAATGAATCTGCTTATATGTAAAGTAAAAATATTTTATATAAAAATTTTTCTTCCCTTTCCATGTTCTTAAATTTGTTGAACCAAAATACTTGACAACATTCCAATAGAGTATACAATTAAAACTTTAAAAATTTTTTTAATAAGTTACTTTATAAGATTATCATCATTACTCATCATCAAACATACCAAGTATAATATCTTTAAATAAGAACAGTGAAATGTAAGTACATGATACTTAAAATGAAAATATTTGTACACTGGTATGTCTCCAAAAACCTGTCACACAAAAACTGTGTACTTATGTATATAAATAGGAAAACTATTTTGATCAAAGAGAAGGGTGCTATTACAATCATTTCCCATGTAGCTCATAAATTTTAATTACAAAAACTATTTAGTAGTAACAATAATATACACGATTATAAAAATGAAACCTCTAAAATATTTGAGATAATTTTACTATATAATTGTGGCTAACCTATATTTACTTACTTAAAATTGATTTGCTTTAAGAATTTATATAATAATGAACGACACACTAATTTCACTTAAAATTTTACTTAAAGTGGAAATTGCATTCTTGAAAAAGAAGCTGTGTACTATCTGTCCTACATATGTTTTAAATCTTTCATCATATGTTGCACGGATAAAAGGCCGACCGCCAATAAGTTTGTTTTGCACATTTTGCTGTTTTTTACTGTTTTTTATTTAAATGCAAACGAAAAATCTAAAAATTAAAGGAGTAACGCAGAAAATACAAAAAATCGTCGATATAAATTTTGAATTTTAAAATTTCATAAATGTCATTAGTGTCAAAATGTCATAATTTGGTGGAGTAAACTTGCCTGCGGTTGGATCAATTACAAACAAGCATTACGGCGCGATAAATTTGAATTCCTCCTCCTGGTTAAAAAAGAAACCATAGTACAGGTTGAAGAAAGGAAACAATCTACCACAATAAAATGTTTACAGTTTGTTTAGGAGCATGCCCACGCGAATTGAAGCTTGAATAAGTCCTAGTGTTAGTAACACTGACTACTAAAAAAAACATTAATAAATAAAAACAATTTAAACATCATTCCTTGTACATTGAAATTTTGTATGCTATTGACTTTAAAACAAATAATTTCAATTTTAATATTTAAGAATTTATAGGTTTCTTTAATTTTTATGTATCGGTAATTAAATTGCTTTAAAATAAATATTCTTTGACTTTGTAGGTTATTTTTTTAATTTTGCTCAAAATAATAAGAAATATTAGATGATTCCATATAAGTTTGGTTGTGTGTACATTAAATGTGTCTTCTATCGTCCATGTTATGTTGCTACGCTACGGAAATGCTGTCAATCTAAAACCGTAAAAATAAAAGATATTTTTGAGATCCTAATGTAAACTAAATATCACCGGATCCTTTCAGAATTGCCAGTTTTATGTGAATTCTAAATATTGTTTTGAAATGTTGTTAAATAATGCTATTTCTAATAAGTTCTCTTTTTGTTTGTATATTTACGCCCAGGTTTGTATATTTACACTTTATATACCCGCACTGCCCGCGCGGGCATAAAGTACACTATTACGTAGTTGGTAACTAAGCAATAAAAACACAATAATAAACTAGTATGGCATAAAAATATTTAAAACTGTTGATGTGACCATAGTAACTTTAAAACATGCGCGTTTTTTAAAATTGAATTTACACGCTACGGCGTACTTTAAATAAGCAAAATGGGGTACCAATAAAAAAAAACAGATTTTTTGTTAAGTTTTTTTTTGGGTGCATATTAAAAGTAAAAGCCTTCACCTTCCATAAGGCACCCGTAGAACGACTGTACCCTCATTATTTTATGTCTACACAATACAGAACAAAAAATCACCTCTAAGATAAACATTTTCAATAACTTTTAAACTGATTAACCCCTAATTCAAAACAACCTACTCTATAATTTTTTGTATGTAGCTCCATGTGTTTTTACTCTTGTAATACATTGTTCCCGATTATGGACATCCTATTTCGTCCAATGAATACTTTTGCTGCCATCTAACGGCTTTTGAACAAAATATTTAATTTGTTAAAATACAGGTTAGGTTAGGTTAGGTTAGGTTAGGTTAAGTTTGGTCCAAACGTCCAATGAGTACTTTTGCTGTCATATAACGGCTTTTGAACAAAATATTGAATTTGTGAAAACAGGTTTCTATAGTTACTTATGACTGGTCTATACAGCGCCACATCATTTGACTTTCTTCGTTTTAAATGCGAATAAATGGTATTGAATGTGTCGCGTGGTGTTAATAAATAGTATACTTTGTTACAAAACTATTGTTGTTAGCGGTTTTGTTTAAAAATAGCAACCACGGATTTTCTGAGAAGCACGTACTCGTTTGTGGATGTTTTGAGCTAACGGAAAAATTAATTTTTAGGTAAATATAACCCCATTTTTTTACATAGTGTACAAAATTTAAATATTTTAGAATAGAACTGAATGATCAGTCTGATGAGCCACATCTTAAAAATATTCCTCAAAATAATTCACAATAGAATTTACAGAAAATTGGAAGAAGATATAGGAGAAACTCAGTTTGGATTTCGGGAGGGATATGAATATACATTATTTGCCTTTAACATCTTGACACAGAGGTGTTTGGATGTGAATCAAGATATATTTGCTTGTTTCATTGATTACAACAAGGCGTTTGATAACGTCAAGCATGACCAACTTTTAGAGATCTTGGAAGCCTAATAGTTAGAAACTCGCGATATAAGAATAATATCTACTCTGTATTATAATCAGAAAGCAGTTGCACGCTATCTCTATTCGGAAGAAATTATGAAGAAAGCATTGAAGGAAGAAGGACATCTAACCAATTATTTAGAGTAACAGCTTCAAAGATACGAATAGCAATGATGATTGCCAAACTCCGTAGCGGAGAGGGCACTTGAAGCAGAAGAAGAACAAAACTAGAGAAATGAATTCAAGAAGGCCTTTAACCGACGAAGAGATCTTGAGGTTGATCGAAGAAGAGCTATCTGATATTGAATATATGAGTGACAAAGCCGAATATGGTGGTTGGGAAGAACAAGCCAATGAATGTAATAATGTTGAGAAGCAGCTTAAAGAACTGGAATAGCAAGATTTTGTTTAAGAGAAAGTTAAAGCATATAAAGTATTGAGCGTGTTCATAAAGAAGAAGTTGAAAAAGAACAGCAGTCTAGAGTTTCAAAACGAAGTAAAATGAAGAGAATAAATGACTTTATGCAAAATAACGATCTAACAAACAAAGAAGATACCAAGTGGAGAAAGAACATAACATACTTAACGCCATATATATATATATATATATATATATATATATATATATATATATATATATATATATATTGGCATGAGAAAGTCACTCCTAACGTCTTTGAACTTTAACGTCCTTATAATTTTTTTCATCAATATTTTACTGATGATCTTTATGAAGAAATGGCGACATATACTAATTTGTATACTGCCCTGAAAGACAATAGTTTTCCTTTCGTTTCAGCTGAGGAAATGAAAACATTTGTTGGCATGCATATTTTAATGGGGAACTTATTCTCGAATTATATGCTACTGGGAGTACTTTAGTAAGTTGCTAAATTAAGAACACCAGAGGAGAGACAGGGGATTCGGGATCCCAAATACGAATGTAATACCGGAGATAGCGAGGGATGAAGTTATCGAGGCGTTAAATAGGACGGAGCATGGTAAGGTAGTACGACCTGATGAAATACCTCTGGAAGTTTGGAAGGTTCTAGAAGAGGAAGAATATCTCGGTTCTAGAATATCTCGAACATATTACACGTGGAGAGAAATACACCTTGCTCCAACTGATTAGGCAGGGAAAGATCCAAGGAAAGAGAAGCATAGGGAGGCATAGAATGTCATGGCTGCGCAACCTGAGAGAGTGGTACGGATGTACATCAAATGAACTTTTCAGAGCAGCCGTCTCAAAAGTCCGAATAGCTATGATGATTGCCGACCTCCGTCGCGGAGATGGCACTTGAAGAAGAAGAAGAGGAAGGGATTAATATTTTGTGGCAAATGATGAGTAGGATACGAAAAGAAGATAGGTGCCCAATTCATGGAAAGAAAGTGTAATGGTATCTATGTGTAAAGATAAAGGGGACATTTAGCACTGTAAAAACTCTACAGAGGAATAAAGTTAATTTATCCCTCCCATATGTATATTATACAATACACATATGGGAGGCACACATATAGATAAGTTAGATTACCTTATAATGCTGCACAGAATTTCTATTAGAACAAGAAAATGGACACCAAAAATGTTTGCCCATACAAATGATTTATCATGTGCCAACGCTTGGCAAGAGTATAAAAAAAATATTATTTAGTTCCGTGTATTGACACATTATGTTCTATCACGTTCTTAGAGGGGTCCTTTTTTCGCTGGTCAGTGTCAACAACACTGCGGTCAAACGACCATATTGTTTAATAATTATATTTTGGATTCATTTAAAAATTACTTATGGACTGTTTTGGGATTAAGTTATTTAGTTAAGCTATGGATATGGATAGTATCGAATATTAGTTGAAGCCATTTGTTTTCTGTAGTAGTTTTTTATGCATCAAAATGAAACCACGTGTTTCTCCTATATGGCTTTTCTGAAAGTTGTATGGAAACTGGATAAGCCATAAACTTTTTAAAATATCGATTATGTGGATCTGCAGGTTAGATACATTATTCATATTAAGTTTTACGTGGAATAAACCCAGGTGATGTTCCCCTTTTTTTTATTTTTTTGGTGACACTTTAATCGCTCACCTCCTATATCTGCTTTTAGTAAATAGTTACTGGTAACTTAGTTCTTTTTGTTTCTATATCATATCAACATTGTTTTACAGGTTTTTAGTTATTGTCAAAAGCTCTTAGTGAATTAACTAATTTTTTATTTAATCCTTCCAGGTTAATTTTTTTATATTCTTTTCCTCTTTTTATAAAACTACCTTATCGTTTACAAGTAAATACAGTTAATTGAAATCATGAATATTGGTAAAATAGTATATTAAACTGTAATAAATTAATGAATGAACAAATAAATAAAACATTACTTACATGCCGGTACTCTATTAATTGATGGTTGAAAGAACATGGTTCAAACTATCCTGTATTGTTGATTGGAGGTTGATTGGTAAACTTCCCCGTTTACTGTCAAACAATTACAATAGCAGACTTGAGTTCTCCAATCAACAACACAGGATAGTTTGAACCATGTTCTTTCAACCATCAATCAATAGAGTATCGGCATGTAAGTAATGTTTTATTTATTTGTTCATTCATTAATTTATTACAGTTTAATAGACTATTTTACCAATTTGTGGGTCTTACCTTGTCTGCTTAAACATTTTATTCATTTTGAAAAACGACAGACATGTAATATTGGCATAATTACTGTAATTTATATAATTTATATCATCTATCTTTGTTTATCTTTATTAGACAACACCCTAATATGGGTTTATTATTTCAGCATTTATTTAACTTTGTATCGAGACCTGAAGATGCTTTGCATATTGTAGAAAGCGAAACCGGTCGTCTGGATAGTTAAATTAAATTGATTGTGAGTAAGTCTAATTTATTATTACTTTTACAGTTAATTGGTTTTGTATCATAGATTTTGCTTTTTTGTTTAAATATTATGTGTTTTGTTTTTAATTTAATTATTTTATATCTCAACATATCTTCCCTAGCGCCTATATTATTTTTATTAATAAAATTGACTAGGAATAATTTATCCTATACCAGACTAGTTTTAATCCTGCTTATGCGTTCTTTTTCCCAGAGGAATCTCTAGTCTCTATATAGTTTGATTTGGTCCAATTTTTGTTTTGTGTGCTTATAGCCCCTTTTTTATTATAAATAGAGCTTAAGCATATAGTTTGTTACATACTTCATGTTTTTTCTATCATCGGTGCTTGAATTTATTGTTATTCGATTAAATTTGGATACAGGCTTCCTAAATTTCATTTCCTTAAGTTCATTAATTTCAGTAAAATTAGATACTGTTAGGTGGATAAGCTGTTGCTCATTATTTGTTTAATGTTTATAGGGTCTGTATATTATAGCATACCCAATCCAAGCTACGCGAAAGATGAAACTTACTAAATAAATAACCGTTGGGAATGGGATCTACCTAAGAGACGCATTGAGACTTTATTCAATACAATCATAAAAAAAAATAATAAGGAAAACATAGAAAAACGATCCTGCAAGGGCTTTTAAGTCCGCTTTACATTTACAAGTACTCGGATCCGAGTAGCTCGGATTTGAGTTACGAGTAGAACTGCGATCGTTTACATTAAATCCGAGCGATCAGAGTAGTTTCAAAGAGAATTTAAAAATGGCGCCATCAAGAAAGAAACGAGCTGCTGTTGCATTAGTGTTATTAAACATTTTAAAGGAGAAAAATAAAGACAAAAAAATTAAGAAAAAGAGAAGCATTTGGGTGAAACAACATTTACAAGAGCGTCACATATTTGGGATTGAAGAAGGTTTGCTCACAACTTTAATAACGCAAGATGGAAAGGAGTTTAAAAATTTTATGCGTATGGAATACGACGTATTTATGATGTTACAACAGAAGGTAAGTTTTAGCACTTTAAAATAGGTATTTATGTTTAAAATTATTTTAATTCAAGGTTCGTCCATACATCGATAAACAAAATACTGACTTACGAAGTAGTGTAAGTTCTGAGTTAAAACTTACAGTATCTTGAGATCTCTTGCCACTGGGGATAGCTATAAGTCATTAGAATACTTAACAAGAGTGTCATCTTCGACAATAAGTTTATTTGTTATAAGTTTGAAAGAAAGAAAAAGTAAAGTATTTTTTGTAAATATGTAAAGTTTTATATAATCGACCCCTTCTTTTCCACCGTACATGTACTCAGAGACTCGATTGGGGTCCCCTAGTCTTTACTTGATTACTAAATACTAACCAAGTCGGTTATCTAGACACGGAGAAAATATATGTGAAATATAAAAACCTTTATCCCATAACCATAAGTGATATCCTGGGTGTTAATCTAAAACAGCGATTATTACAATTAAGTTCATATAGGAACATTAGTCAACCCTGTGGCTTGAACGCTCCAAATTTCGAATAGTTGAGACACAGTTGCAAAGAAGTTGCTGAAATCTATTATAAAGACGTACACGAGAAGTTAGGAATGGAATGTCTGCATTTAACAGAATACTTTCACTGGTGCTACTATAGTATACAGTCTACCTGTCTATTTATTATATTGTGCAATATAGGTCAATTTTGTGGCTCATTCTTAACTAAAATAGTAAATTAACATGAAAAAGTATCAGTTTTCAAAATATAAATAATAATTCGTCTGAATTATGCACCTTATTCACTTTGTAAAGATTTTTTTGTTGACAGTGGCACTTGTGTGGCTAAACAATACCATAATATTGTAAAAATACCACTTTTTTCTTTTCTTGTAAGTACGTGGATCTTATGTTGTTGATCTTTTTCTTGACTTGGTCTGTGGTAATGGTCATGATATCTGCAATAGTCTCGTACGCCTTATTTCTGTTGATAATGTCCTGATACTCCTTCAGTTTCACATTCCATAGACAAAGAACGGTAAAAATCGATAAATTGATCCATTTGATCTGCAGAAAATCTTAGTTCAGCCATTTTTAATTTGGAATTTCCACCACTTTAACGCTTACTCGTACAGGAACTGACAGGAACTCGTACTGCTACTCGGTTTGCGATCAACTTCAATCCGAGCTCGGATCCGAGTGACAAGAGGCTCCGAGTAGACGTTTATACTTCCGAGTTGCACTCCGAGTAGAGTAACTCGTAACTCGGATCCGAGTATTCGTAAATGTAAAGCGGACTTTATACTAATTTAAAACAACATCCAAAGTTTTCAACATAATTTTTACATTCAAATCTAATACATGACAGTAGACGGTATAGGAGATTAGCGCAAAGCTTTGTACTTTGCTTTCAATATTTTTAAAATCTAAATAACATTTTTAAAATTGAACCAAGTAATTTTATTATTTATTTATTAATTATATTTTAAACAAATTATATTCTATTTAAATTAGTCAATGAATTACTATATTTGCTCCTAACGCCACCTCTTGACATAGTAACGAAGCATACGTTGTTTACTTCTCACGATCTGACACACCTGTCAAATTTAAACCAAATATTAAATTATAATAAAATATAAATAAATAATATTTAATAGTAAATGTAATTATTCTATAAATTATATTATATAAAACCGCTATTTTATGACGTTACCCGTAACGACGCCTTCTTGTGGCGCCAGATCGGTGATGACGCTATCTTGTGGCGCTAATTCCGTGACGCCTTAGCATTTTACTATAGAGAAAAAAGTAATACAACGTGAGTATAGAAGCTTCGCTTTAACAATTATCAAAAATAAGCTTCAAATGTATGGAAACATAAATAGACGCACTTCGTAGAATAGCTGAAAATACACTTTTAGTCAGAGAAAGAAGCGAAAGCATAAGGTACAAATACAGTGTCTAAAATATTTTATAGTAAAAAATAATTATCTGGGATAAATAGTGGAATGAACACACCAATAGCATCGAACTACAATGTGTTGAGACGAGGATGAAGATGTAATTCTATCTACTACATAAAAACCGTTTAAAATCCAATTGATCTTGGATAAAATAATAAATAAGAAAATTGTCTTTTTTCTCTAAGTTTACTTTGCACAGCTGAAGTACCGATTACTAAAATTACCTGAAGTAGATACTTAAATACATTAAGTACTCTAGTTACTTTAATTTTAGTACCAAAAAAATCACAGTACTTGTACTTGGAAATTTTAAATATTTGTCCCAGTACTAGTAGTTTATACTTACCGCTGATGTTAGTACTTTGTACGTTAAAACCAAATAAAAACGATTTGACAGACGTAAAAGAAGAAGGATTGCCAGTTAACATGATAGCTAACGGCTACAAGAAAACAAGTACTGTGACAGCCGAAAATAAAAAGAGAATAGCCATCTTGGACGGCCATATTGTGGCGGGATTTGTGACGTCAGAGTGGGAGGGGTGGGAGTATCTCAAGTAACTCATACTGTAGTACATCTAAGTGAAATTAGTTAAAGCATCTAATAACATCTTATCAATAATACTTAAAAAATATTTTTGTATAATATAATATCTCTGTAAAACGCTACCAATAACAGTTTAAATAATTAAATTTTTTGCCAATTTCTTTTAATTTATTTTTTGACGTGACAGAAAAAAATTCTCATTAACACTAGCAGAACATAGGCATTACGTTTGGTTTTTAAGAGGTGTAACACTTTCAATAAACTGATACTTTTTCACAAGAAATACATGTCTAATAATGTACCCAACATGGTCTATTTCCCATTTAATTAAAATTGAGCGTTTTTGGCACTAAAAGGAAGAGAGTTGAAAAATTACAGATTTGTCATTTGTTAACCAATAACATATTCTAAATTGTTAAATGATGACTCGTTTGGAATAAAAGTCGACCTGTTTTAGCATTTTCACAAAATCCAATATAATGAATATTGCCAAATATCATAGTGGACTCTTTTGTGTGGTCCACCCTGTACAGGAATTTAACGATACAGTTAGATGTATGTTGCAAAAATATTGTGGCTAGTATGTGTAATGAAAAGATCATTTCTTTTCTAATTCTTTCTTAAAAAAAAGAAGAAAAATAATCCATGGCAATAAACTTTTTTAAACTTTTAAACTCTAATCAATATACAAGAGCAAGTTTTTTATTTACCGCTATACAAAGTGCAAGTATTCCCAAGTAGTCATTACTTTGGTCTTATAGTTTACTATGCTACGGAAAGCATTTAGATAAATTTTTAATTTGGCTTAACAGCATTATGGATTAGGCTGTAATCTCGTGCTTCATAACACCGATAATAAGGATATATCCTGACACAGTTAACGCCCGATACTGTCAATTAGACATAGAAAAAAATTGAGATTAAAAATATTCCATTAATCCTTATTTATCCTTTACAGTAATAAGTGTGATGTTTACAGCCACTGATATTAGTTAAGCATTTACTTGCAATAACAAATATAGAACTAACCGGGCACATTTACTGGCAAATAAACCAAAAACAGTAATATTGTTAAATATAGGTTATAGGCTATCGATTATGTTAAAAAATAGGGTTAAAAGGAATTACAATGTTCAGGAGATTTTATTATTTTATATGACCAATGAACTCCGAAATATGAAAATAGCGTAGAGTGCTACTATTTAAAGGGGTTCGTTTTGAGAAAGGGGTGAATTAGTTCCTATGCACTACGGTGCATTTGAGCGAATTCTATGCAGTTTTCGTTTGTCTACATCTACATAAAAGTTGTTTGAACTAAAATTTCCTATCAAAATGTCACCTATTAAAGTAAAAAGTAATTTTTTTGACAAAAATATGTTCAAAGCACGAAGCAAAAGAAAAACAGGAACCCACATAATTTTTTTTCCTATAATTTTTTTCCGAAAGGGTATAAGTATATTGATTGCTGCAAAGAAAAAAAGTTCATTCCTTCTTCTTTAAAATGACGTTTAGTATTGGTGTTTAGGATTCATAGTATCCGAGATATGATTTTTCAAATTTTGCCATTAACACCATTTTTGGGCCATTTTCACCATTTTTTCCCAAACATTGTTCTATAACTTTTTTCTATACAGTTTTAGGTGCATGAAATAGTACACAAAAAATAAGGTATAATGAGAAATTAAAAAAAAAAGCCGCAAAACTTAGCAAATTCGTTCAAAGCAGAAAACTTTGAAGAACCATATCTTGCTTAAAATTAGTCCTAGAATCTCCAACACTAGATCATTTTAAAGCTTAATATTTTTCTTTATAGTTAATATACCATTACATGTAACTAAAACTACGTAGAAAAAAGTTATGAACAACGTTTACAAAAAAATAGGGAAAATGCCCAAAAATGGCGTGAGTGGCGAAATTTGAAAAATCGTATTTCAAATACGGTAAATCCTAAAGACTTCTACTAAATTTCAATTTAAAATAGAAGGATAGAGGTTTTTTTCTGTAAAGCAATGCTTATACACCCGTGGAAAAAAGTTATGGGACAAAAAATCGCGCGTGTCCGTATTTTTTTCCTTCGTTTTCTGAATACATTTAAAATAATTCATATAGTCAAAAAAAAAATAATTTTGAGCATAGTGACAATTAAGTTTTTTATTTTTTTTAACTACTTCACTTTAACCATAAATAACAGTTTTGTCCACAGAAATCAGTGAAATAAAGCAAACTTTAAATATATGGCACATAAATATACACGGAATGTGCCACTGTAAACAAACCATCCCGAGATTTGGCAATATTCAATCGATTTTGTAAAAATGTTGAATGATTAGTTCAGGGAAATAAGCAAACAAAGTATCCTGTTTGTGACACTGACCCCAGTTACCAGTGTTTAATTAGATTAAGAGAAATTAATTAGAAAATTACTCTTATAATTATATCTCTTATACTCATTATATTTATGAATATTTATAACCTATTTGATAATAATGATTTACAATAGTAATTCACACATATATTATACAGGTACCTACATATATATTTTGGTGAGAGTTTTTTTTTTGTTTTTATGCTATACTAAATATTAATACTACCTACTAGAATAATATATACTGGATCTTATAAACTAACACAAATATTAGAAATTGGGAAAATAGAAATTGAAAATCCCAAGAATAAAAAGAAGATAATAGTCCACATAAACGAAACTAAAATACTGCCTAATATTTCAGATTTATCGTCGGAATCTTTGGAGCAGTCAACTATATCAACGCAAGAGACAACTTAGTCAAGTTTAAAGATGTAACTACATATCCAGGACTCCTACCTTTTAGATTAGGTACCTCTATTTATTGAAAAATGAAGCTCAAAGACTACACACCAGTTTTAAAAATCTTGTTTGTCCTTTTGTAGTGTAGTGTGATGTACATTTATATGTTTATGACATTTTGTTCTTGTCGGATAGGCCGCAATTGACGAAATGCCCCTGAAGATGATCTAGGGATCGAAAGTACTTGGGCAAGATTAAATTAAACTGTGCTCGATATATGCCTTTTATCTGATCAAAGTTCATTTAAGATTAAGTCATGTATTAATTACTGGATTACTTTCAAGATATTTATTATAATTTATTTATAATTTATTCATAATATAAATCAATAAAAATTTATTTTCTAAGCGCATATCTTTCAAATTTTATCCGTTAGACCCCCAGTATTCTACTTTTTTGGAATCAGCATATTTTTATCGATCTAAAAATGTCCTAAAATACAGGGTGTTATATTAAAAAAAAGAGCCAATGACGCGATCACTGTAATGTGGATCACCTTGTATAATGAAATTTTATTGTAAAATGTAGAACATTAAACTTAAGTATCGACGCGTTTAAGATTTTTTAAAAAGGCTTTTCATTTTTAGGAAATATTGAATTTATTCCATACTTTACGGACACACTGTATGATATTTTAAGTATTGGACTTAAAATTTTCAGTTATTAGACACTGTCAAAGTAATGATTACAAATAAAGAAAAAGTTGAAATCATTGTTTAAAACCTTTTGTTAAATCTACCTTCTATTATTCACTTATATTTTTTCAATTCATTTTGGTACAGATTAAATAGTTCTTCGACGTCCATGTTGCCATTTGCATCATTTTCTGACATCTGGCCTACTTTTGTTCCATATTCTTTAAGATCTTCAATTACCATTTTTGTCCCTCACACATTTTACTCTCAGTTTTTATTTAATGGCCTGTTTCGATTGCTTCTTCATTTTCTATATCTCCCAAGTTTTTATAAACTTTGTTGTTGATTTCATTACCTTCGCTACTTTTTACTTGTTTCGGTTTGTCGCACAAATTGCTGTCATTTTTTTCTGAGCGTTTTTTTTTTTCATTATTTTTCTTATTGAAAATGTCTTTTGGTTCTTGATCTGAGTAGTCCTTATTGCTTTCTATTTTTTTCGGCTCCTCGCATATTTTGAGGTTGGATTCTGTTTGATAATCTGTTTCGATATCCTCTTCACTTTCTATTTTTTTAAATTTTAACACATTCTGTGCTCAAGTTCTTTTTCATTATACATTTTGCCGTCTTCTTCACTTTCTATTTCTGAAATAACACCGTCATCGTTTTCCTCCGGAACATGTACGTTATATTTTTTCGGAACACATCGTCGATGAATTCTTTTCTTGCAGCTATTACATGTTAGGTAATTACGTTTTATTGTCCGAACCCTAAACAGAAAACATAAATTAGTTTTGTCAGTATCTCGGGTAGTATTTTTTAAAGCTTTTGCTGCTTCACTCACTCTCTTATCTTTTTCGTTTTTTCTCCAATTTTTCATTTTTTAATTCTAACTTTAAGGCACGTTTCTTTTTAAAACTCACTTGATACTCTCTTGATGTTATAGCAAAGGAAACTCTTTCGGTATTATGTTTATTCTTTCATGTTGTTTTTTCTAGAACTATTAAGTAGTCACCTATACTTTTACTAGTAGGTGGCAAACTATAGATAATGTCTTATGTTATATTAATTTTTTGGTCTTTTGAAAGTTGATTCTCAGATGGATTTAATTCAGCATCCAAATATATTTTAATTTATGAAGCACCTAAAGGTTGCGTCTTAAAAGAAACTAATCCAGGTCTCAGTCGAATTCAGTACCTGATTATCAAATTATCCTGGCATGTCTCTCATGTCCAAGTCAACTTTTTTATTATCTGACCACGAATCTGGTTTTTCAAAATATTTCCATATTTTGTATAAAGTCAAAAGCTCTTTGGTAGTACCTTCCTTAACGAAAAGATCATCGAAAAAATGAAATCTTTTGGTTAAATATTCTCCAGCCAAACTGAAAAATGTTGTATGGTTCATCTGTGGGGGTAGTAACTTATAGGTAAATAAAAGAGTTTTTATCATATTACCTCAGGACGCTTATTTTTGTTTCCCAAAGACTTCGTGCAATCAAATGCATCTAGGTTGAATCTGGGAATAAACCAGTCGCACGAAATCCATTAATCAAAGTCTCCCTCTTATATTTAAACATGCTGAAAATTACTGGTGGGGTATCCGATCTGCACTAAAAGACGTTATCGCGATAAAAATTTGCAAAATTATTATTACGATTTAATATCTACCTACATATTTTATATTCTTATCTGTCCACATTTTTACAATTATTTCACGAACTTTGACGAGACATTTGTAAATGCTTAAATTTAGCTGACTGCTAGCGACATGACATTATCATACAATTTTTGTATAATGGTAAAGTAAGGACATAGAACTTTGGTAGGCCAAAACTTTTTTATTGTTTATTTTAAATTACATAAAATAGGTACTTTATGTTTATTTACAATATTTGTTTAACATATTAAATACATAAAATTATATGCAAATCTGCATGCTTATTTTAAAGAAGAGTTTTTATCACATATTTTACCTATTAACTAATTTTAATCTTTATATTCAAATAACAGATATTTTTTCCAATTAAACAAAGAGAACCAGATAAAATGAGGAATTAAATAGCTGTATTCCAGAATTATTAATTAAAACTTTTTATTGTATATTCGTCTACTTTATACTGCAAGTTTTCTCTAAAGAAAAACTGACACCTTCGTGCTAGCTGTTTCCTAGTAGCAGAATTCTTTTTTCTTTTCTTTTTCGAGATTTACTTCTGGCAACTTATAATATCACTGGTTTTTCAATAATTTTACCATTTTATTTATTTTGAATCTTGTGGTACCAGGCTTTGTTTTTAAGCTGAGCTTGCTCCTTTACACTTATCTGTACCTATCTGTACCTATCATTTACACTCATATGGCATTTAGTATACTTACATAGATTATAAAGATATACCACAAGCATACTAGAGGTAAAGGCTTAAGCACACTTATCATGCAACCTTCCGATCATACTCTGGTCCTATATTGCTCCAAAAATCTGATCGGTAAGGGACCGGAAAAAAATGATCACAAATATCATGGCTAGCTTTTCGCTCATTTGCGATTTACATTAGTTTATTTTGCCAATAGATCATGGAAGGTACTATACGCATAATGTTAAAATATTATAATAATCGTGATTTACCTATTATGGCTATCTGTTTGGATGAGCAAGATGGAATTACAAAAAAATTGCTCATATGGACCAGAGAATGTAAGTACTGGGTACATAATGCTTGGAAAAAATAACAAAAAAGGAGAGTTTGCACATGAGAGAGAGAGAGAGAGTTTGACATAAAGAAGGATAACACATTTACCCCACCTGTTGGATGACGAGACTAAATTTTTTCAATACTTCAAAATACCGATATACACGTTCAATGAGTTGGAACTTAAATTAAAAGAAACATTTTCCAGGCGTGGCAAATATTTTAGAAGATATAGCACTTCCAAGCTTGTCCTAGCTTGTCTTAAACAAAGTTTTTGTGGTCATTTGACTGCCTCCAGGTAAAATAAGTAGATTTGTATTTTGTAAATTGAAATTTTTTTAAAATATTCTTATAATAGGTTGCTTTTATATAAAATCATTTTTTGTTACATTTGAATAAACTAATTTTAAAAATTTAAGGTGTAATAAATAAAAAGAAAAAAAAAGGAATTTATTATCATGGCATATATCTCTGATAAGCGTTTTGCATCTGGAATACGAATAGTCTGCAATATCGGTATATGAGCGGGGGTGACAACGCAGACGTGTGCCAGTAGGGTTGGTCACGCGACGGACAGGTGGGGTCTGCAGAATTCACAAGAGAGAATCAATTCCAGCTGTATGATCATAGTCGAATCAGAAGGCTGCAACAACCAACTATATAAGAGTCATTGCTTACCATTTTCTATTGGTTCTTAAGAGATACCTTTATTATTTTTCTTTATTCCTCTTTGGAAATCGAACCAATATCATTTGTCACCGCATATCGCCAAATACACTTTTAAATTATCGGAACTGAATATACTTTTTTCATTTGTATACTCTTTCGATACTCATCATTTTACTTTGTACTTAGTAAGTGTTCTCTTTAATTTTCACTATTTTCATTATTTCAAAATATTCTTTAAATTTTATCAGTTTTAGTTATGTTTAGTGTTACTATGTCTCATTATCATCGTCTATAACGAGCTGTCTCGATTTAGTTTCGATTTTTTTTTTTAGAAATTCCTATCTAGTTAATACCATCGTTTTTGCTATTGTTTTGAGGATCGTCCAGTAGATCTGCTTTTATGTGCAATATCATTCGGTACTATGTTCAAAACCACTCTGCCTGTACTATTTTTATTTATCCATTTCACTACATCATCGTTTTGACTCTCATATTAAGAGGTCATGGTATTATAGTAGTTTATTTGCTTTTATTCTCACCAGCTCTTCCTCTACTTTTTTCGCTTTATAAGCAATTATGTTCATTGACGGATTGATACCTCAATAAAAGGTTGTCACTTCATCTTTGGCACGGTTATCCGATACTTCTGCTGCGGATTGGTAATTTATCTCTCTTTATTTTGACCACACGGGACTCCCCCATTTTATGTGGTTATTCTATTCTATTTTTCTGTTTCGTGCCCATTCGTTCATACATTGTACGTTGTTATATTTTATTTTAATTATCTCTTAGAGTATTTCCTGTTATTCTTCTCAATACTCTCATCTCTGCAGTTTCCAGTAGCCTTTGTCTTGTAGCTGTATCGGGTATTGCCATTATTGGTCTTACGTTCAATGTATTGGTCTTACATTCAATGTATAAGTTCAAATTCTTAACTTCATCTCAGTATTATTATTTTGGTTTCTCCATATGGTTATATTAAGGCATCATTTTATCAGTCTATTTGCTTTTTGTACTTGATATTTCACTTCTTTGTCCAGGTCTCCATAGCTTAACAGTGTAATTCCTAGGTATTTCATTTTCATTACTTGTTCAATACTGATGCTATCTATTTCTATTTCACACCTGATTGGTTCTTTGCTGACTACTATTGTTTAAGTTTTCTAAGTTGAGATTTTTTTGCCTTATGTTAAATCTGTGGACTAGTCTTTGCAGACAGTCTTCATCTTGGGCTATCAATATTGCGTCGTCTGCATAATAAAGTTTTTTGCTTCGTTGTTTCACAATATGTATCCCGTTTCTTTGTTGACACTTTTGAAGATTTCATCCATGATTAAATTGAAGAGCACAGGGCTTAATATGTGCTCTGCCGACGTTTATAGGTTCTGTAAGTTGTCCATTTATTCTGACTTCCATTTGGTCATTTTGGAAGATGTTTTCAACATTTTGATGATATTTAGGAACTTCTCTATTATACAGAAGATTTACTAAATATTTGAATCTTACTCTGTTAAATGCTTTATTCAAGTAAATGAAAAACCTGTTGTAAATCTGCTAAACTTAGGTATGCTCTGATTCAATAATTCCTGTAAAATTTTAGTTGAAAGATTAACAGTAGTATTTATACATTTTTGTATTTATACAATTTATAGTACAAGTTTATACCTCTATAGTATCTACTGGGTTTATGTCTTTTTTGAATTGTAGAATTAGTTCGCTAGTTCTCCATCATTCTGGTATTTTATTTTTTAATTTTTGTTGTTTGTTTTTAGTTGTTCTGTTATTTTGCTGATCCACAGTATTTCAGTAATTCGTTTGGTATTCCATCTTTACCTGCAGCTTTTCTGTTCTTCAGCTTTTCAAGAGTTTTTCAAACTTCCTGTGTATTTATATTATCTTCTTCATTTGTGGTAATTTCTGCTATTTCCCACAGTTTTTTCTCACTTCATCTACCAACATAACTCTGTTATCTGACACTAGATATATATACGAATGACATGATTTGGGCGATATTATATTTTATATTGCTAACTTATATCTCAGCAGCATATTCTATTCCCAATTAAACTTATTTCTAAGAAACAAATCCAGTATTTTGGGAGCACTCTACATAAACATTTTTTTTTTCAATATGAACCCCCTATTATTTAACTGCTTTATGCTTAAATCCATTAAGATTTTAAAATTAAATGGCGATATGATGTCAATAATAATTTGATACGCCGAGTATAATTATTTTGCAATTTTGATTACTTTTTTGAGACTTCTCTAATATACAAAAAAGTTCTATAAATCTGCAGATTATTTTGTTTTTCATCCTTACAAATATTACCTGTTTAATTTTTTTTTTATCGAAAACATGGATGAGCTCCTATCTATAATAATAAATTACTAAACATAATTTAAAAATATTGAATTATGAAATACTTTTTATAAGTAATCGATAATATGTAAAAAAACTCTTCGATTTCAGTTTAAATTGATATAATTATTACATATCCCAAATAGGGCTATAGAGTTTATGTTCCTTCTGGGAATGTTTCATTTTTCTTGGCATCCTTTGAAAAAATTATTCTATAAAGTAAAGCTCCAACAAATCCTGCTAAAAGAGGACCTAACCAGTATACCTGAAATGTATATACAAACAAAGATTAGTATTATCTAATAAAAGAAAGTAATAAAATAATACTAATTTTCAAAATGATAAAAAATGAAACGTAGCTAAAGTACAAATTTGAAGGAAGTGAAGAAATTTTACACAAGAAAAGTAAAAACAATATTTTCCAAGTCCACCTATTCTTTAGATATACATCAACAATATCAGTCTTTCTGCTTTATGACTCATATAATATTCGGTTCTGCGTTCATTTTACTCGTACGCTATTCCATAGTTTTCCTATAACTGTTTTCCTAAAAACTTTTTTTTCAAAATCAAATAATAGTTCTGATTTATTCATTCCCTATGTTTTACTACTGTGTAGTACTTTAACACTACTTTATTAATGGAGCTAACTATTCATTACCTTTTGTGGTCAATGCGACATATATCCAATGGATAGGGCACCTGGACAGAATGGAAAGTGAAGATTCAGCAGATTCAGCATCAAAATGATTTAGGTATAGTAAAAGTAACCGGTAACACGCCATGAAAAGCAAGCAACTCAAAGTAAAAAATAAGTTTAAAACTAATCAAGTAACTGTGTTAAAATAGTGAACATACGAGTACGCTAGGGTCAGTTAGGACTTTAAACTAACACTTGAAAATGGATTTAAAGTTTAATCAAATATAACGACGATGATATAATTTAAAAATAAAACTATACAATTTAAACAAATATCACTAATAAAAGAAACAAAATTTAAAATTTACACTTAAATGAAATTTAATGAAAAATAATTAAAATGATGATGGTGACTTATTAACTAAAAATTAATAACTTGTGTAACCAATAAATGTTGAACAGAAATATTTTAGAAAATCTTTTCTTAAACATTCCTTTTTTTAAGTACTAAAGCAGTTCAACGTTTGATGGTACAAACAGATAATGAAAACGTACCCAATGGCGATCCCAGGTGTTATTTAGAAGAGCTGGGCCAAAACTTCTAGCAGGATTCATATTGGCACCGCTAAGACCACCCTAAGAGAGATGTTATAACATTACTTTTAAACTCATCTTTTTAAATATATATCATACCTATAATAAAATAAAATAAAAACAAAGTTAAAATTTTGGTAATAGTGTAATGTTTAAAAGAAGTTTCTTCTTTTTCTTTAAGTGCTATATTCATTTAGAATATTGACAACCAATTGCATGATCTTCATTTTGTCTACTGATGCTCAGAATAGTAGTCTGCTGTTAACTCGCTGTTACATTGACGCAAATTTTTTAGCCGTAAAGTTCTTCTACGTTTTCCGCGTTAGCCTTCAATTTTGCATAAGATCAAAAGATCCTAGTTTTTTTTTCTGATGGCGTTTAACAATTTCGGTTCGTTTATGTATTTGGCTCAATCCATACTCGTTCGCCTTTCTGGGAGTCCACGGAATTTTTAGTATTTCAAAAGCTTCTATTTTTTTACACATGGTATGTGTCAAGGTTCACTCATCAATACCATAAAAAAAAACTGAGAACATGGTATCGGACTAAGCGCACAGTGAAATCCCCATATCAGGTCTTGTTAATATTGTTTTTAATTTAATCAAGGCCTTTCACGTCTGCTCAATTCACATTGGACCTCTTGAGTGTTGTTCCATTGTTCAAATGAAAACCAACCAAGGTATTTAGAGGTTGTAACTCTCTCGATAGTATTGATATTTTCTATGTTTCTATATTGATTGCTATTAGACGCGCGGTGATCCTTGCTTAAGATATTGATTTGCAATTAATTTTTTCGAGAAAGTAAATTTATTGATAATTTGGTATCCTCCCTAATCTACAAATACTATTACATTGATCCACTAGTACAGACAAGATTTGCTTTTCTGAAATTACTCTTAGCAATTCAAGGTAAATATCATCTGGGACAGAGGCTTTTCCATTTTTGGCTGTTGTTAATGCTTATCTTTCGTGATGTCTTAACCATCATTATGATTCATGTTTATGAGCACTTCTTTGATAATTGAAAATAGCTTTAATATAGCTCTCTCATTATTTTGTCTTAGATGATATTAGTAATTTCCTACTAAATTGCTACTTCTTCTACCGCTAGCCAAAAGGATAAATCAGAAAACTACAGAATTTATTTCTGGATTTATTAATTAAAAAAAAAATTCTTAGGCGTTTTAATATTTTATTATTTAACAATAAAACTTAATTAACCAGTACTTGTGACATGACATGGATAGAATAAAACTTAATAAAGCAGCACTCGTGACTTGACTTGAAGTACTAACAGGTTGACTGCCACTGCGGGATATGCCCGCTATGCTCGACGAAATTTTAGGTCTGTATTTGCCAGCGGTCCTATTTAGAATCGTTTTTGATATAGTATCCGACCGCTGTAATATAAGGCTCGCATTAGGGATGGGAAAAAGCTACCGGTTTTAACCGAAAACCGGTTTTTTTACTTCGCAATAACCAGTTTTATCGGTTGTTTTTTTGTCCCGGTTATAACCGGTTTTTTATTTTTAAAGTAAAAACCAGTTATTAGGTCTTTAGGGGTGATTAGGATTAGGTTAGGTATTATTTTGGATCCCAATCATAATTATTATTCTCAAGTAATTATTCCAAACAAAACTATAATTCAAATTTTATTTTATTTTATAAATACAGAAGCAAACTTGTAACCTATTGAATTAAAAAAACCGAAAACCGGTTTTTGCAAAAACCGGTTTTTTTGTCCAGTTATAACCGCCAGGTTAAACCGTAAGCAAAAAAAAACCGGTATAACCGAAAACCGCTGTTTTGTCAAAAACCGCCATCCCTAGCTCGCATATAATAATTGCGAGTTATATAATTGCTAGACAAATATTGAAGAAAACTGCATTTTTAATTTTGTTATTTTTGAATAAAAAATTAAAGTAGTTCTATTACACAAATCAAGAAAAAGGCTACAATTTACTAAAAATAAATAAATATAACAACTTATGCATATTACAACAATCTAAACAAAAATGAGGCTTGCTCTCGCAGATATCGCAATAGGTCACAACTTTTTTTACATGAATTTGGATATCTCTCTACGAAGTTTTTTTGCATAACAGCCTTTACAATATATTCTGACTTTGTTAAAAGGCTCTTCTTTTTCAAGCGATTTACGAATTTGTGCTGATTTCTTTGATGTCGTTTGTGTTGTTTCATTTTCATCATTTTGCTCCTCATAAGTTAGCAGGGATCTCAATAATTCTTCCCGAAACGCTGTAATTTATACTTTTTGGCAGCAAGCTGGCTGTATACTATGTGAGAATAATTTACAACCGCTGTCCCTAGAATGAATTCCATCGCTAGTTTTCGATACCACTTTAGCCATTTTCTATCGTCATCTGATCAGATTGATTAATAGATGACTTTCCTTTGTTATATTCAATTATTGCCTTAGGTTTATGAACAATACCACTACGTCGCTGAATGGCTACGGTTTCTGTAGTGTGATTAGTAGTAAGAAGAAGAACATCCTTCTTATCTTTCAATTTTAGGACGCATACACCTTTTTCGTTTTACTGTCCAAATACTTCCCCTCTTTTTAACCTTTTGAGTATGACTTCTTTTGGATTTTCACGCCGGTTAGCTCTCAATATACCAATATAATGTGTATTATTTTCCAACAAAATATTTGTTAAATCAAGACTTGTATAATAGTTATCAGTAATAATAGTTCGTCCTGAATTTAGTAGGTCCTTTGAGAGGTTAATGACAATGAAAGTTGGTACAGAAGCGTTGCCCTCCTTTTTTTCTTTTTGGGCATATATTTATAGATTCCATGTGTACTCATTGCCACCCTATAGTTAAAAACTAAATTACTCCATATTTGTGCGTTTTCTGGGGAATATATTATTTGAATAATAATCGTCCTTGTAATAGAAGGATAGACTCATCTATACAAAATTTTTGATCTGGAGTATAACCCTTTAGACAATTTTTGATATTTATCTACTAATGGCTGCACGTTAAATAAACGATCTCCTTCTGGACAACTTTTATTATCTGAGAAGTGCCACATTCTAAGAAGCAGCTGAAATCTATTTGGGGACATAGTTTTTGGTATAATAACATTTTTATATAGGTCGTCGTTGCTCCAATACTTTTTCAAAAAAGGCATTTTTACCAGACCCATGAAAGCTTCTATATCAATAAATCTAATCATTTTTTTTGTCGGTTGGAACCCATCTGTGTAGTCTTGAATAATTGGTTAAATCGTTGGAGTTACACAATATTTGAGTTGCATATAATTTTGTTGGATTAACGATCTCGTCAATAATTTCATTACTAATGAAAACACTTATAAGGCGATAAATCATTTATAAGTATTGCAGCGGAATTGCCACATAATCCATCTGCTGCAGAGTATGCAAATTCGTGATGATTCCCAATTGGCTGCGTCCACGTATTTTCTACATTTTGATTAGCTCCAACCTCATTTTACTGGATATCGTCAGTATCTGCTAATTGAGTTTGAGCTAAGGTTTCAATATCAAAGAATTCCTCCAATTGTTCAGATAAAATATTGTTTTGTTCCCATTCTAAATCTTTTGGTAATCTATTTGCGTTTGTTACTATAGAATCAAATCGAATGCTGGCTGTAGCATCAGCATCTTTTATTTCTTCCTGTGAGGCATCATCGGGCAGGAGTGATGTAGAACAGCTTGGTTGATCCAAAACATTCCTCGTACACAATTTCTTTAAAATAATTTTAGTAGGTTGCAAATTGCGTTTGATATTTGCTTTGGGTTTGGACAATGTTATTTTCTGAAAAAACATGTCTGAAGACGCTTCTATGTCTGAGAAATCTGAACTGGATCATACTTCTTCATCACTGGTTGGCAAAAATAAGGGATCAAGATCGGAATCAAATGAACTAAAGGTCAGATTCGTCACCTGAAATAATAAAAAATACGAAATATAGTGAACTACGAAAAAAATTAAAAATCATAGACTTCAAAAGATTCATATATATCTATTTCAAAAATTAATATCACTATTACCTGATATTTCAGCATCCTTCAAAGCAAGTTCAACAACTTTTCTGATTCGATTACTCATTGTTGCACAACAAACACGCACATTAAACAACAGTCAAAGCTAGAATAAGTAGACTGGCACTTGACAAGTACAGACTCGAATATCGAATAGAGCGACCGCTAGTACGACGACCACTAGCATCACCGCCATAAATATGCCGCCAGTGCCCGGACGGGCGCATACGCCCGGTAACAGTTTTTTGAAAAAATTTCACTGATCTGAAATTTTTTTATTTAAATATAGAGTAATTGTTTTAGAAAGGGATGTCGGTAATTAATATTTCGCTACTTTCCGGAAAGACCGTCGCAACTCTGAAATATCTGTTTTTCGTTATGTTACGGTTTTGAACACAGAATTTCTCAATCTATTACCAAAAAAATCGTCACAACCATAGTCCAAAAAATAATTACACGGCGCCACTTTTACGAATTGTCACTGTTCTGAATTTCCCCTCCATTACCATTGAAGACTGACTCACTTCAGTCACGACGTTGTAATTGCAGCGATCCGGTTTGTTTTTCAGTCAAGAACGTCTTGATATAAGAGGTGTCGTCTGTGTTTATTAACTATTTCAAGAAATATCGTCATATCTTTTATTTGTGCCAGTTGTCTGGGCAAAGGTAAGTAGATAGTTTTTTAAAGTTACAAGTAACATCGTCACATTTTAAGTTATGCCTGTCTTCAAGGTAATTGTGAATATTTTAATGTATCGTAATTTCAGAGATAACAATCATAATTTAAAAAATTACGGTTTGGCTTGTAAAAACTAAATATTATTTAGGTTTCTTGTGTTATAATTTTTGAATTATTATGATTGAGACGTTTTTTCCTGAAATAAAGAGTTAGATGTAAGGTCTGCTAAATATCAGATTTCGAGTTAGAACGTTCTTTCTTGAATAAATATTAACATTTGTTAGAAATAAATGTTACGGCGGCCGTATTCAGTTATAAATGCGTGCATTTCTGGAAATACTTTGTGAATTTAAATTAAGTTTTTTTTCCTTTCAGACATACAATGGAAACTAAGCAAAACAGAAATTCACTGATAATGAAGCTTACAAAGAAAAATGTAGAAACTCATAACATTGATAAGCCAATGTGGGCAATTCAAAAATTTTTAAAGGAATCAGAAGATCACCTTAGTTTAAAAGGTATTGTAGTTTATATTTTTTATTCCTATTGTGCCTTGTACACAAAAATATATTTTTTAGAATGTATCCAAGATGTTAATAAAGCTGATGCAGAACAACAAGCTATCTTGGAATCATGTGTAGTATCATCTTTAAATACAACAGAGAACAGAACCATGGGAGAAACATCAGAAAAAACTTATACCGAATTATCCACATTACAAGGTAAAATACTCCTGTGTCCTTTAAAATACTACTTTAAAGAATATTTTTATATTTTCCAGATAATGAATATAACGTAAATCAGTACGATTTATTTCCGTCTAGTGTATCTCAGACATCGAACCATAATGAGAAAGATGTAATAACCGCTTCAAAATGTGAAACAAATCTCATCGAAATAGAAGACAATCAGATGGTTGAATGTCAAGGTAAGTATATTGTTTTATTTTTGTTTATTTTTGTGTTATTCAATTTTATGTACATATTAGTTACAAATCCTTCAACGTCCAGTGTACCTGCTGTTACCCAGCCGTCAAATCATGATTGTTCCCGTTCTTCGAGTTCATCCAGTGTTTTAAGTTCATCCAGTGTTAGCAGCCACTCCAGTAGTTCTGAACCATTTGGCTCAGGAAAATCAGATATTGATCCAGAATATGATGTAAGCGCAGACGTCGCGTCAGATTCTTCCGATTCGGGTGATGAAAACGACACAGCAAAACTGGTGGTTAATAGGAAAGAAGATCAAACAGTATTACTCGAGAAATAAAAAGAGGATGATTCAACAAAACAAAGAGGAAGAAAGAGAACATTTAATGAGGCCAACTGAAAAAAAAATGTGACTCGACGCTTAAGAAATAGTTGAAAAAGTTACACATCAGTAAAAATTTCCAAACTGGCAGATGGAACTAAAATAAAAACACAAATAACTAGAGATGCAAAAAAAGTGTTACAACCTTGTACTGAAAAATGTAGGCTAAAATGTAAGGAAAAAATCATGAAAGAACAACGACTAGTAATTTTTAACGAATATTGGAACTTAGCAGATCTACAAAGGCAAAGGGATTTTATTGCATCATCATTGAGTCCCGTAGCAAAATCAAAGTACAGTAATGCTAAACGCAGTCTAAATATTGCGTATTATTTTCATGTACTTGAAAGGAAACACCGTGTTTGTAAAACTTTTTTTATGTCTACCTTAGGAATCACTTCAAGGATTATAAGAACAGTATCTGAAAAACAAAAGCAAAAACAAACTCAGGGTATTATTGCAAACGAAGCAAGAGGAAAACACAAAAAACACAAAACTAGGAACCATGATATTTTGCAAGCAATAATGGTTCACATTCAATCAATACCCCGGGTTGAGAGCCACTACTGCCGTGCACGGACCCAAAAAGAATATATAGAGGGAACGAGGACAATAGCCGAATTGTACAGGGATTATAAAGAATTATGTGAAAATAAAAAAGTACAATATGCTACATACCGTACATACTACGATGTATTTACAAAGCAGTTTAATATAGATTTTTATTTTCCAAAAAAAGATCAATGTGATCTATGCCTAGAGTTTCGAAACGCTTCTGAACAAGCTAAAGAGTTAATAAGACACAGGTATGAGACCCACTTGCAGGAAAAAGATCTTTCAAGAATAGAAAGGGAAAACGATAAAAAAACTGCAAAGTACATAGTAACTTTTGATTTGCAAGCTACCTTACCATGTCCCACTGGCAATGCATCCTCCTTCTACTATATTTCGAAACTGAATACGTATAATTTAACTTTTGCCAGTTTCCCTGACAAAGACGTGTCGTGCTACGTTTGGCACGAGGGGGAAGCTAAAAGAGGTGCAAATGAGATTGGATCTTGTATATGGCATTTTTTTAATGAAATAAATCAAAAAGGTATCAACGACTCAAAAATGATAGATATTATTTTCTATACTGATAATTGCACAGGGCAGAACAAAAACAGATTTCTTTTCGGTCTATATTCATTTGCTGTACACACATTGAGCAACATAAACGTTATCACACATAAATATTTAATAAGAGGCCACACTCAAAATGATGCTGATAACGTTCATTCGGTAATAGAGCGACAAATAACACGATACAAAAAGGCTGCAGCTATTTATGTACCAGAACAGTACATTACACTTATCCGACAAGCGAAAAAAACAGGCCAACCTTACAAGGTTCACGAGTTTAGCCATGATGATTTTCTGGACATTAAAGATTTAACAGCTAGCATGGGCATGAAAGAAATTTATAAGACTTCAAATGGGGAAAACGTAAAAATCTCTGATATTAAGGTATTTGAGGTCAGAAAAGACACACCTGCCAATTTCTTACGTAAAATATCCTACGCAGAAGATAATTTTTTGAACATTAATATGCTTTGTAGAAGATCAAATTGGAATTTGCAGAATTTACGCTTTAAAAAATTATACAATAGGAAACTTAAAATATCTGATAAAAAGAAGCAGGGAATTATATCACTAATGGAAAAAAATATAATCCCAAGTTTCTACCACACTTTCTATTTAAACCTTTAATTAGATCACATTTTTTTCGAATATATTTACTGTTTAAGTTTTTTTTTTGTGTCATTTAAATGAGTTTGATTTTTAATATTGTTTAACTTTATTTTTTGGTCCACGTAGTAAGAATTACAATTAAGTTTAGGTTGATTTATTAGTTTTCTTAAGTAGTAATAGTAATATAGATCTTA